>NW_028233052.1:0-29953 GCF_057557595.1 Rhyacophila brunnea
GTCACCTAAATAACTATAAAGAGGGGCTAATTCTGTTAGATAGCTAAATAAAACCCCTTTTTGGGTATTATTCTACCGCAAATTAACACGTCTAATGTTGAATATAACTATAATAGAACATTTATAATGAATTGTTGTTAAAAAAATACATAAATTGTTAAATAGTTCAGCTAGGATGAAGAAAAAATGTCTATTTTAGAATACGGTGTTTGTTAAATACTATTTCTTTATTTATAATAATAGAAATTAGCATTTTTTTTTAATATCTAGTTATTAATAGTTTTATTTTCTGTTTTTTATTTATAACATTTATTATAATGCATTGACCATATAATAAAAAAGTAGTTAGCCATTTTTTTGGATTTTTCATGTTTAAAAAGTAAATATACAAAGAGAAATAATATACATATTGCTCTGATATAAAGTGAAAAATGCATAAATACTTGATTTTATTGTAAAAAGTGTATTTTATAGCAAAATATTCGACAATTTATATATGATAATCTATGTTTTATGTTTCTATAAAAATAATAGATTTATATTTTTTAAATTACGATGCAATGAACACAACAATAGAGTCGCCCTTCTAGGGTAGGGGCGACTCTATTATTATATTTATCACTCGTTTATGATATTATTTCTTACCATGTTTTCAATGATCAGTTAATCCTCATCTAAAATCTTTCCGTTTTAGTGAATAAAATGAAAAACCAATGATGTCTTTTACAAATCTAATAGCCTTTTATCACTTTTTTGTAATTTTAAAAAAACATCAAAATCTGTGCTAGATTACAAAATAAAACATAAATAAGAGATATAATTGCAAGATATAATCACTCAACTATTTTAAGATTGCTTAAACAGCAAATATTCAAAAATTATATCCAAAAACGTAATAAATACATTTTTCGTCTTTTCTTGGCAACATAAAACCTGGATTTTATATAACTTGCATTATTTAAATTGTTGTATTTTGGATATTTTATATATATATGTTAAATAGAAGCAATTGTCTACAGAAGTTAACACAAATAAGTTCTGATGCTTTTTTCTATAGTAAAAGTTTACATTTATTTGTGATGTTAAATCTATTCGATTGACATAAAAAATCACATATCTGTGTTTTAAAAAAACTTAATTAATACTATTAGTTGTATGAAACAATATAAAAAGGTTTTTTATGCAATTCCTTCTGCTATAATTTGAAGTTTTTCGTTTTTAAAATCCATAAGCTGTAACAATAAAAAAATTATCTTCTGTATCATATTGTGAGTTAAATCTTATAAATACAATATTTTTTTTTCCCTGTTCTTGATAGCTGTTTTATTTGTTTATAAAATTACATAATAAGCCTTATGTGAATAAAAAAAAGGTTTTTTTTTGTTTTTATAGATAATTGGTTTCAAATTATATGCTTAACTATTTAAAGATAACTATTTAATTGCATAATAATATTTTTACTTCTATTTTTTTCTTATAAATAGGTTTGAATATTACTCGTTAGATTTTTATATGTTTTACTATTTAAAAACAATTTTTTTGTTTTACTATATATACTTTTATAGATTCTTCTCTGAAATTTTAAAAAACCGAGTTTATTCATATGCATAATGGTTTTTTTGTGCTCTTTAATTAACATCAAAAAACATTTATTTCCAGAGAAACCTTTTATATATGAACAATTTTATTATTTTATACTTTATTATATTTGATTTGAATAACGTAATATAATGTTTTTATATTTATTCTCTAATCGATATGCCTATTACATTATGATAAATTTTGTATACTTTTTCTGTTTTTATATAAATGAAATCAAAAATGATGTGTTATATTAGAATTTATTTTTATTTGTTAAACTAAATAATATATTTGTTGTTTTTTTAACAAATGGATAAAAACTAGAAAATTTATTATTATATTTTAAACCAATTTTATAGCTATTTGGTTTTCTTTTTTTGTAAATGACTTTATATTAATAAAATTATCCTCCATTTTTTAAAAATCTAATACATATCTTTTCAAATGTGAAAACAAATTTTATATTGCTAGATTTGAAAATTCATGGTTTTATCCACATAAATGATGTAAATATTGAATTACCAATCATTTACTGTTTCAAGTGAATATTATAGTAGAATTTTCATATTTATAGAATTTTATTCAAGAATTATGGTATATTTCGAAGATATATGTTTTATAATGATTTTAGACGTGGGTTAAATAGAATCGATTTTGAAATTTTTTTTTTGAAATTTTATTTAGATGGATTTTGTCTGAAGGTTCAAATTTTACAATGATTATAGACATGGGTTTTATTTTAATTAATTTGGACTTTTTTTTTAGCAAGATTCAATCGAAGGTTCAAATTTTATAATAATTATAGACAAGGAAATAAATTAAATATACACTGTAAATTGAATAATTATTTGATATTATTTATATATCAACATTTGCTGTTTTGTTTTTATGTTTTACGTTTTTCGTTGGATATAATTATTTGCTTACAATAATTCAATTTTGTTTTTAATGTATTAATAATCTTTAGCTTCTATAAGATGTTTTATCGTATATGTTAAATATCCTGTTTTGCTTTATTTTACATATAATAAACTTGATTTATGCATTTTGAATTTTACATAAGAATGTATATAAAGGTTTAATATTGTTACTTTATATGAAATTATATTTTATTATTTATATCACTGCTATTACTAGAATTCTTTTATTTATATATTTTTTTGTAAAAATTTCGCGATTCTTGAAAAAAATTAAATATTTACTAGAATTGATAGCTGGAACTATATGAATCCTTTTATTTTTTAGTTTTTATAAACCTGTGTTATGTTCTCAACAGTTTTCTTTTGGCCTTTATCTAAACAAAGCTAATCTAAAATGGTCATTGATCAAATTTACCCCTTTTCTAGATAAGAAAATTAAATTATACGATTTTTACCATGATATTCCCGTCTATTTCTCCGAATTTTTTTCATAACACTAATATTTTATCCATTGAGTTAATAATTTTGCGTTTTTTTCTGAAAATGGGGCATATTTTTGAAAAAAAAACAAAGCTCTGTATATCCTTTATCTGATTTTCTATTTTAGTTTATCTTTTTAATCATCGCTATGATAACATTAAAGTCCGAAAGTTAATGTCTTTATATTCTTATGCAATTAAGATCATAAATATATAACTAAATTGTAATAATGCCATTATTTATAGGAGATTTATATGTTTTTATCCTTTTCAATGATAATTATACCACCATTTTTATGGTTTTTTGATATTTTTTTACTTTTTACGATCGCTTAATCCACATATTTATTAATAATTTACTTTTTTATTGTAAAAGTAAAATTGATTCTTATTACTTTTATAATTATTTAAAATAAATTCTGAACAATGCTTTTTTCTTTCTATTATAAACAAAAAAATATATTCATTCTATTTTATTTTTTTTTGTTATTATTGGATATTTTATCTTTAGATTAAGATATTCGAACATATCGTGATGTTAGAAAAGCGTTCATAAAAAAAATTATATGCATGCATATTGTTTTTCTATTCTAATTTATAAATTTCTAGATATAAAATATAGTTATCAAAACATTCGAATTTTCTTTTAAATTGGATTACGAGATAGAATAACAAAAAAGAACAATATTTTTTATATAATATAAACACTACATTGTGATTTATTTTATTATATTTTTTAACCATTTTTTTACAAACTATTATACTTTTTTTTATAAATTATTTATCCTGAATATTCTTCTGATTTTATTTAAATTTTCATTTAGAATCTATAAATTAATAAATCACCATATAATTCTTAATATTGACATTTATAATAATAATAAGCGATATATATGTCTATTATATACATTAAACTAGATTTTCAGATTCTAAAGATCTTCTCATCAATTGTTCTTTATAATATTTAAAACCGAAATTTTTTATTATGTTAAGATTATTTGTCAATTAAACAATAATATGAAAATTTTTCTGATTTAATTATATGTATTTTTATTTGTTATTTATTTCTTTGTTTAAGACTCTCTTGTTAATAAATTATTATTTTTTTAAGTTTTTTATTTTATTTTACATATATATAGAAATATACTGGCGAAATCGAAATAGTTTTCGTGCTTAGTAATTTAGTATAATCTAATAATAGATTCATCTTTTAAGAAAATGAAGTTTATAAAGGAAATATAAATAGATTGAAAATACAAACGATATATTTTTCTATTTAGACACCAGATATTAGAGTTTTATGTAAATATTTAAAGTTTAATGCACTTAAATAATAATATTGATATAATAATTACGTCTCTGATAGAAAACTTTAGTTATTGTTTTATTTTATTCCGCATAAATTGTAATTTTTATTGATTATTTGTGGCTTAATTATCATATTAATACCAATCTTTTGGTTTTTTTTCTTTATATAGGCGGTTTTCTACTCTTCTAGTTGTATAGAATAAATCCTTTATGTTACAAAAACAGCTTGTTTCAAAATAAATTTATATTAATAGTCAATTTTATTATAAATATTTTATGAGTAATGTTATATTATCATTTTTCTATGCTATTTTAAATATAATATGTCTGCAGCGAGATGAGAAAAAACAAGTTTTATGTATTTTTTTAGTGCCAAAAAGACATATCAATCTCATTTTAAACATAATTTTATTACTTTTAGCTGAATTATGTCGCTGAATAGCCGAATAAGTGGTGATAAATATGTCCATTAGCATAGAAAGAAATCGTAAAATGATAATTTATGACATGATAAATACATTATCTAAGGTTGATAGAAGATAAAATCATCTTTTTGTGGATATATACCCATAACCAACTTGGTTATATTTATGATTTTTTTGCCTTATAATGAATATTTATATACTCTACTAGACACAGTGAATATTTGTACATATGTTTTGTTATTCAGAAAAGGTGAATTTATTAATTTTTCGGTCAATTCCAAGTTTTATGTGTTGCCATATTTTTTTCTGTCTTAAAAAAAACCTAGAACCAAGTCCTGTTTGGCGAAAAAAACAATTTTTACTTGCTTATCATACTTTTATAAGCTAAGATACACATTCTGACATTCTCATATTTCTCATTATCTGCGATTTTTTTTAATAATTAATGACATCGCAAAAAAAAAGGGATTTTTTTTCTTGTAATAAATTTTCTTTTTATATTTAAATTATCTTTTTAAAACGTAAAATACTTAGAAAATCATAAATTTTATATTTTTCTTGTTTCTGAAACTTTTATGCGTGGATTTAGCCGACTATTTTTTTTCTTTATTTTAGTGGTTTTTTTATGTGATAATAACTATCATATACACCAAATCGAAAAAATATGTTTTGAATTATAAATCGACATAGATTATGCTTGATGTATTTTGATTTGGGAATTTAGTAGAAAGTTTAAGGGTCCTATTATTTTTTTTTCTTTTAATGATCAATTACATAAAATATTGAATATATTTTGATATCTTATTATAATATTCAATCTTAAAAAAAGATTTTGATAGTATTTAATTGACTTTGATCTTTATTTATAATATATTTTAGGTATGTTTCTTATGTACGAAAATAAAGGTGGATAATGCTAAAATAGGTAATTTTTATGAGTTAAATGTCAAAATAGCTGTTTAATTTATTAAGTAAATGAATAAAAATGTTTTTTTTCTTCTTTTTTTTTAATTTTATGTAATTTTTTTTTATATTTCTAATCATCTAAAATACTAACTTTTTCGATTTTTTTTAATACTGAGATATAATTAAAACCCAATATAATGTATTTTGTAAATTATTCACACTCATCGATAACACATTTCGGTAAAATAGACATGATTTTGAGTTTAAGTCTGCTTGCTAAAGTAAAACAAACAACAGATTTATTGATTAACAATTTGAAGAAAGGTGATTTGCACAGTTATTCTTAGATTTATATGCTATTTGATACATATAGTCACCTAAATAACTATAAAGAGGGGCTAATTCTGTTAGATAGCTAAATAAAACCCCTTTTTGGGTATTATTCTACCGCAAATTAACACGTCTAATGTTGAATATAACTATAATAGAACATTTATAATGAATTGTTGTTAAAAAAATACATAAATTGTTAAATAGTTCAGCTAGGATGAAGAAAAAATGTCTATTTTAGAATACGGTGTTTGTTAAATACTATTTCTTTATTTATAATAATAGAAATTAGCATTTTTTTTTAATATCTAGTTATTAATAGTTTTATTTTCTGTTTTTTATTTATAACATTTATTATAATGCATTGACCATATAATAAAAAAGTAGTTAGCCATTTTTTTGGATTTTTCATGTTTAAAAAGTAAATATACAAAGAGAAATAATATACATATTGCTCTGATATAAAGTGAAAAATGCATAAATACTTGATTTTATTGTAAAAAGTGTATTTTATAGCAAAATATTCGACAATTTATATATGATAATCTATGTTTTATGTTTCTATAAAAATAATAGATTTATATTTTTTAAATTACGATGCAATGAACACAACAATAGAGTCGCCCTTCTAGGGTAGGGGCGACTCTATTATTATATTTATCACTCGTTTATGATATTATTTCTTACCATGTTTTCAATGATCAGTTAATCCTCATCTAAAATCTTTCCGTTTTAGTGAATAAAATGAAAAACCAATGATGTCTTTTACAAATCTAATAGCCTTTTATCACTTTTTTGTAATTTTAAAAAAACATCAAAATCTGTGCTAGATTACAAAATAAAACATAAATAAGAGATATAATTGCAAGATATAATCACTCAACTATTTTAAGATTGCTTAAACAGCAAATATTCAAAAATTATATCCAAAAACGTAATAAATACATTTTTCGTCTTTTCTTGGCAACATAAAACCTGGATTTTATATAACTTGCATTATTTAAATTGTTGTATTTTGGATATTTTATATATATATGTTAAATAGAAGCAATTGTCTACAGAAGTTAACACAAATAAGTTCTGATGCTTTTTTCTATAGTAAAAGTTTACATTTATTTGTGATGTTAAATCTATTCGATTGACATAAAAAATCACATATCTGTGTTTTAAAAAAACTTAATTAATACTATTAGTTGTATGAAACAATATAAAAAGGTTTTTTATGCAATTCCTTCTGCTATAATTTGAAGTTTTTCGTTTTTAAAATCCATAAGCTGTAACAATAAAAAAATTATCTTCTGTATCATATTGTGAGTTAAATCTTATAAATACAATATTTTTTTTTCCCTGTTCTTGATAGCTGTTTTATTTGTTTATAAAATTACATAATAAGCCTTATGTGAATAAAAAAAAGGTTTTTTTTTGTTTTTATAGATAATTGGTTTCAAATTATATGCTTAACTATTTAAAGATAACTATTTAATTGCATAATAATATTTTTACTTCTATTTTTTTCTTATAAATAGGTTTGAATATTACTCGTTAGATTTTTATATGTTTTACTATTTAAAAACAATTTTTTTGTTTTACTATATATACTTTTATAGATTCTTCTCTGAAATTTTAAAAAACCGAGTTTATTCATATGCATAATGGTTTTTTTGTGCTCTTTAATTAACATCAAAAAACATTTATTTCCAGAGAAACCTTTTATATATGAACAATTTTATTATTTTATACTTTATTATATTTGATTTGAATAACGTAATATAATGTTTTTATATTTATTCTCTAATCGATATGCCTATTACATTATGATAAATTTTGTATACTTTTTCTGTTTTTATATAAATGAAATCAAAAATGATGTGTTATATTAGAATTTATTTTTATTTGTTAAACTAAATAATATATTTGTTGTTTTTTTAACAAATGGATAAAAACTAGAAAATTTATTATTATATTTTAAACCAATTTTATAGCTATTTGGTTTTCTTTTTTTGTAAATGACTTTATATTAATAAAATTATCCTCCATTTTTTAAAAATCTAATACATATCTTTTCAAATGTGAAAACAAATTTTATATTGCTAGATTTGAAAATTCATGGTTTTATCCACATAAATGATGTAAATATTGAATTACCAATCATTTACTGTTTCAAGTGAATATTATAGTAGAATTTTCATATTTATAGAATTTTATTCAAGAATTATGGTATATTTCGAAGATATATGTTTTATAATGATTTTAGACGTGGGTTAAATAGAATCGATTTTGAAATTTTTTTTTTGAAATTTTATTTAGATGGATTTTGTCTGAAGGTTCAAATTTTACAATGATTATAGACATGGGTTTTATTTTAATTAATTTGGACTTTTTTTTTAGCAAGATTCAATCGAAGGTTCAAATTTTATAATAATTATAGACAAGGAAATAAATTAAATATACACTGTAAATTGAATAATTATTTGATATTATTTATATATCAACATTTGCTGTTTTGTTTTTATGTTTTACGTTTTTCGTTGGATATAATTATTTGCTTACAATAATTCAATTTTGTTTTTAATGTATTAATAATCTTTAGCTTCTATAAGATGTTTTATCGTATATGTTAAATATCCTGTTTTGCTTTATTTTACATATAATAAACTTGATTTATGCATTTTGAATTTTACATAAGAATGTATATAAAGGTTTAATATTGTTACTTTATATGAAATTATATTTTATTATTTATATCACTGCTATTACTAGAATTCTTTTATTTATATATTTTTTTGTAAAAATTTCGCGATTCTTGAAAAAAATTAAATATTTACTAGAATTGATAGCTGGAACTATATGAATCCTTTTATTTTTTAGTTTTTATAAACCTGTGTTATGTTCTCAACAGTTTTCTTTTGGCCTTTATCTAAACAAAGCTAATCTAAAATGGTCATTGATCAAATTTACCCCTTTTCTAGATAAGAAAATTAAATTATACGATTTTTACCATGATATTCCCGTCTATTTCTCCGAATTTTTTTCATAAAACTAATATTTTATCCATTGAGTTAATAATTTTGCGTTTTTTTCTGAAAATGGGGCATATTTTTGAAAAAAAAACAAAGCTCTGTATATCCTTTATCTGATTTTCTATTTTAGTTTATCTTTTTAATCATCGCTATGATAACATTAAAGTCCGAAAGTTAATGTCTTTATATTCTTATGCAATTAAGATCATAAATATATAACTAAATTGTAATAATGCCATTATTTATAGGAGATTTATATGTTTTTATCCTTTTCAATGATAATTATACCACCATTTTTATGGTTTTTTGATATTTTTTTACTTTTTACGATCGCTTAATCCACATATTTATTAATAATTTACTTTTTTATTGTAAAAGTAAAATTGATTCTTATTACTTTTATAATTATTTAAAATAAATTCTGAACAATGCTTTTTTCTTTCTATTATAAACAAAAAAATATATTCATTCTATTTTATTTTTTTTTGTTATTATTGGATATTTTATCTTTAGATTAAGATATTCGAACATATCGTGATGTTAGAAAAGCGTTCATAAAAAAAATTATATGCATGCATATTGTTTTTCTATTCTAATTTATAAATTTCTAGATATAAAATATAGTTATCAAAACATTCGAATTTTCTTTTAAATTGGATTACGAGATAGAATAACAAAAAAGAACAATATTTTTTATATAATATAAACACTACATTGTGATTTATTTTATTATATTTTTTAACCATTTTTTTACAAACTATTATACTTTTTTTTATAAATTATTTATCCTGAATATTCTTCTGATTTTATTTAAATTTTCATTTAGAATCTATAAATTAATAAATCACCATATAATTCTTAATATTGACATTTATAATAATAATAAGCGATATATATGTCTATTATATACATTAAACTAGATTTTCAGATTCTAAAGATCTTCTCATCAATTGTTCTTTATAATATTTAAAACCGAAATTTTTTATTATGTTAAGATTATTTGTCAATTAAACAATAATATGAAAATTTTTCTGATTTAATTATATGTATTTTTATTTGTTATTTATTTCTTTGTTTAAGACTCTCTTGTTAATAAATTATTATTTTTTTAAGTTTTTTATTTTATTTTACATATATATAGAAATATACTGGCGAAATCGAAATAGTTTTCGTGCTTAGTAATTTAGTATAATCTAATAATAGATTCATCTTTTAAGAAAATGAAGTTTATAAAGGAAATATAAATAGATTGAAAATACAAACGATATATTTTTCTATTTAGACACCAGATATTAGAGTTTTATGTAAATATTTAAAGTTTAATGCACTTAAATAATAATATTGATATAATAATTACGTCTCTGATAGAAAACTTTAGTTATTGTTTTATTTTATTCCGCATAAATTGTAATTTTTATTGATTATTTGTGGCTTAATTATCATATTAATACCAATCTTTTGGTTTTTTTTCTTTATATAGGCGGTTTTCTACTCTTCTAGTTGTATAGAATAAATCCTTTATGTTACAAAAACAGCTTGTTTCAAAATAAATTTATATTAATAGTCAATTTTATTATAAATATTTTATGAGTAATGTTATATTATCATTTTTCTATGCTATTTTAAATATAATATGTCTGCAGCGAGATGAGAAAAAACAAGTTTTATGTATTTTTTTAGTGCCAAAAAGACATATCAATCTCATTTTAAACATAATTTTATTACTTTTAGCTGAATTATGTCGCTGAATAGCCGAATAAGTGGTGATAAATATGTCCATTAGCATAGAAAGAAATCGTAAAATGATAATTTATGACATGATAAATACATTATCTAAGGTTGATAGAAGATAAAATCATCTTTTTGTGGATATATACCCATAACCAACTTGGTTATATTTATGATTTTTTTGCCTTATAATGAATATTTATATACTCTACTAGACACAGTGAATATTTGTACATATGTTTTGTTATTCAGAAAAGGTGAATTTATTAATTTTTCGGTCAATTCCAAGTTTTATGTGTTGCCATATTTTTTTCTGTCTTAAAAAAAACCTAGAACCAAGTCCTGTTTGGCGAAAAAAACAATTTTTACTTGCTTATCATACTTTTATAAGCTAAGATACACATTCTGACATTCTCATATTTCTCATTATCTGCGATTTTTTTTAATAATTAATGACATCGCAAAAAAAAAGGGATTTTTTTTCTTGTAATAAATTTTCTTTTTATATTTAAATTATCTTTTTAAAACGTAAAATACTTAGAAAATCATAAATTTTATATTTTTCTTGTTTCTGAAACTTTTATGCGTGGATTTAGCCGACTATTTTTTTTCTTTATTTTAGTGGTTTTTTTATGTGATAATAACTATCATATACACCAAATCGAAAAAATATGTTTTGAATTATAAATCGACATAGATTATGCTTGATGTATTTTGATTTGGGAATTTAGTAGAAAGTTTAAGGGTCCTATTATTTTTTTTTCTTTTAATGATCAATTACATAAAATATTGAATATATTTTGATATCTTATTATAATATTCAATCTTAAAAAAAGATTTTGATAGTATTTAATTGACTTTGATCTTTATTTATAATATATTTTAGGTATGTTTCTTATGTACGAAAATAAAGGTGGATAATGCTAAAATAGGTAATTTTTATGAGTTAAATGTCAAAATAGCTGTTTAATTTATTAAGTAAATGAATAAAAATGTTTTTTTTCTTCTTTTTTTTTAATTTTATGTAATTTTTTTTTATATTTCTAATCATCTAAAATACTAACTTTTTCGATTTTTTTTAATACTGAGATATAATTAAAACCCAATATAATGTATTTTGTAAATTATTCACACTCATCGATAACACATTTCGGTAAAATAGACATGATTTTGAGTTTAAGTCTGCTTGCTAAAGTAAAACAAACAACAGATTTATTGATTAACAATTTGAAGAAAGGTGATTTGCACAGTTATTCTTAGATTTATATGCTATTTGATACATATAGTCACCTAAATAACTATAAAGAGGGGCTAATTCTGTTAGATAGCTAAATAAAACCCCTTTTTGGGTATTATTCTACCGCAAATTAACACGTCTAATGTTGAATATAACTATAATAGAACATTTATAATGAATTGTTGTTAAAAAAATACATAAATTGTTAAATAGTTCAGCTAGGATGAAGAAAAAATGTCTATTTTAGAATACGGTGTTTGTTAAATACTATTTCTTTATTTATAATAATAGAAATTAGCATTTTTTTTTAATATCTAGTTATTAATAGTTTTATTTTCTGTTTTTTATTTATAACATTTATTATAATGCATTGACCATATAATAAAAAAGTAGTTAGCCATTTTTTTGGATTTTTCATGTTTAAAAAGTAAATATACAAAGAGAAATAATATACATATTGCTCTGATATAAAGTGAAAAATGCATAAATACTTGATTTTATTGTAAAAAGTGTATTTTATAGCAAAATATTCGACAATTTATATATGATAATCTATGTTTTATGTTTCTATAAAAATAATAGATTTATATTTTTTAAATTACGATGCAATGAACACAACAATAGAGTCGCCCTTCTAGGGTAGGGGCGACTCTATTATTATATTTATCACTCGTTTATGATATTATTTCTTACCATGTTTTCAATGATCAGTTAATCCTCATCTAAAATCTTTCCGTTTTAGTGAATAAAATGAAAAACCAATGATGTCTTTTACAAATCTAATAGCCTTTTATCACTTTTTTGTAATTTTAAAAAAACATCAAAATCTGTGCTAGATTACAAAATAAAACATAAATAAGAGATATAATTGCAAGATATAATCACTCAACTATTTTAAGATTGCTTAAACAGCAAATATTCAAAAATTATATCCAAAAACGTAATAAATACATTTTTCGTCTTTTCTTGGCAACATAAAACCTGGATTTTATATAACTTGCATTATTTAAATTGTTGTATTTTGGATATTTTATATATATATGTTAAATAGAAGCAATTGTCTACAGAAGTTAACACAAATAAGTTCTGATGCTTTTTTCTATAGTAAAAGTTTACATTTATTTGTGATGTTAAATCTATTCGATTGACATAAAAAATCACATATCTGTGTTTTAAAAAAACTTAATTAATACTATTAGTTGTATGAAACAATATAAAAAGGTTTTTTATGCAATTCCTTCTGCTATAATTTGAAGTTTTTCGTTTTTAAAATCCATAAGCTGTAACAATAAAAAAATTATCTTCTGTATCATATTGTGAGTTAAATCTTATAAATACAATATTTTTTTTTCCCTGTTCTTGATAGCTGTTTTATTTGTTTATAAAATTACATAATAAGCCTTATGTGAATAAAAAAAAGGTTTTTTTTTGTTTTTATAGATAATTGGTTTCAAATTATATGCTTAACTATTTAAAGATAACTATTTAATTGCATAATAATATTTTTACTTCTATTTTTTTCTTATAAATAGGTTTGAATATTACTCGTTAGATTTTTATATGTTTTACTATTTAAAAACAATTTTTTTGTTTTACTATATATACTTTTATAGATTCTTCTCTGAAATTTTAAAAAACCGAGTTTATTCATATGCATAATGGTTTTTTTGTGCTCTTTAATTAACATCAAAAAACATTTATTTCCAGAGAAACCTTTTATATATGAACAATTTTATTATTTTATACTTTATTATATTTGATTTGAATAACGTAATATAATGTTTTTATATTTATTCTCTAATCGATATGCCTATTACATTATGATAAATTTTGTATACTTTTTCTGTTTTTATATAAATGAAATCAAAAATGATGTGTTATATTAGAATTTATTTTTATTTGTTAAACTAAATAATATATTTGTTGTTTTTTTAACAAATGGATAAAAACTAGAAAATTTATTATTATATTTTAAACCAATTTTATAGCTATTTGGTTTTCTTTTTTTGTAAATGACTTTATATTAATAAAATTATCCTCCATTTTTTAAAAATCTAATACATATCTTTTCAAATGTGAAAACAAATTTTATATTGCTAGATTTGAAAATTCATGGTTTTATCCACATAAATGATGTAAATATTGAATTACCAATCATTTACTGTTTCAAGTGAATATTATAGTAGAATTTTCATATTTATAGAATTTTATTCAAGAATTATGGTATATTTCGAAGATATATGTTTTATAATGATTTTAGACGTGGGTTAAATAGAATCGATTTTGAAATTTTTTTTTTGAAATTTTATTTAGATGGATTTTGTCTGAAGGTTCAAATTTTACAATGATTATAGACATGGGTTTTATTTTAATTAATTTGGACTTTTTTTTTAGCAAGATTCAATCGAAGGTTCAAATTTTATAATAATTATAGACAAGGAAATAAATTAAATATACACTGTAAATTGAATAATTATTTGATATTATTTATATATCAACATTTGCTGTTTTGTTTTTATGTTTTACGTTTTTCGTTGGATATAATTATTTGCTTACAATAATTCAATTTTGTTTTTAATGTATTAATAATCTTTAGCTTCTATAAGATGTTTTATCGTATATGTTAAATATCCTGTTTTGCTTTATTTTACATATAATAAACTTGATTTATGCATTTTGAATTTTACATAAGAATGTATATAAAGGTTTAATATTGTTACTTTATATGAAATTATATTTTATTATTTATATCACTGCTATTACTAGAATTCTTTTATTTATATATTTTTTTGTAAAAATTTCGCGATTCTTGAAAAAAATTAAATATTTACTAGAATTGATAGCTGGAACTATATGAATCCTTTTATTTTTTAGTTTTTATAAACCTGTGTTATGTTCTCAACAGTTTTCTTTTGGCCTTTATCTAAACAAAGCTAATCTAAAATGGTCATTGATCAAATTTACCCCTTTTCTAGATAAGAAAATTAAATTATACGATTTTTACCATGATATTCCCGTCTATTTCTCCGAATTTTTTTCATAAAACTAATATTTTATCCATTGAGTTAATAATTTTGCGTTTTTTTCTGAAAATGGGGCATATTTTTGAAAAAAAAACAAAGCTCTGTATATCCTTTATCTGATTTTCTATTTTAGTTTATCTTTTTAATCATCGCTATGATAACATTAAAGTCCGAAAGTTAATGTCTTTATATTCTTATGCAATTAAGATCATAAATATATAACTAAATTGTAATAATGCCATTATTTATAGGAGATTTATATGTTTTTATCCTTTTCAATGATAATTATACCACCATTTTTATGGTTTTTTGATATTTTTTTACTTTTTACGATCGCTTAATCCACATATTTATTAATAATTTACTTTTTTATTGTAAAAGTAAAATTGATTCTTATTACTTTTATAATTATTTAAAATAAATTCTGAACAATGCTTTTTTCTTTCTATTATAAACAAAAAAATATATTCATTCTATTTTATTTTTTTTTGTTATTATTGGATATTTTATCTTTAGATTAAGATATTCGAACATATCGTGATGTTAGAAAAGCGTTCATAAAAAAAATTATATGCATGCATATTGTTTTTCTATTCTAATTTATAAATTTCTAGATATAAAATATAGTTATCAAAACATTCGAATTTTCTTTTAAATTGGATTACGAGATAGAATAACAAAAAAGAACAATATTTTTTATATAATATAAACACTACATTGTGATTTATTTTATTATATTTTTTAACCATTTTTTTACAAACTATTATACTTTTTTTTATAAATTATTTATCCTGAATATTCTTCTGATTTTATTTAAATTTTCATTTAGAATCTATAAATTAATAAATCACCATATAATTCTTAATATTGACATTTATAATAATAATAAGCGATATATATGTCTATTATATACATTAAACTAGATTTTCAGATTCTAAAGATCTTCTCATCAATTGTTCTTTATAATATTTAAAACCGAAATTTTTTATTATGTTAAGATTATTTGTCAATTAAACAATAATATGAAAATTTTTCTGATTTAATTATATGTATTTTTATTTGTTATTTATTTCTTTGTTTAAGACTCTCTTGTTAATAAATTATTATTTTTTTAAGTTTTTTATTTTATTTTACATATATATAGAAATATACTGGCGAAATCGAAATAGTTTTCGTGCTTAGTAATTTAGTATAATCTAATAATAGATTCATCTTTTAAGAAAATGAAGTTTATAAAGGAAATATAAATAGATTGAAAATACAAACGATATATTTTTCTATTTAGACACCAGATATTAGAGTTTTATGTAAATATTTAAAGTTTAATGCACTTAAATAATAATATTGATATAATAATTACGTCTCTGATAGAAAACTTTAGTTATTGTTTTATTTTATTCCGCATAAATTGTAATTTTTATTGATTATTTGTGGCTTAATTATCATATTAATACCAATCTTTTGGTTTTTTTTCTTTATATAGGCGGTTTTCTACTCTTCTAGTTGTATAGAATAAATCCTTTATGTTACAAAAACAGCTTGTTTCAAAATAAATTTATATTAATAGTCAATTTTATTATAAATATTTTATGAGTAATGTTATATTATCATTTTTCTATGCTATTTTAAATATAATATGTCTGCAGCGAGATGAGAAAAAACAAGTTTTATGTATTTTTTTAGTGCCAAAAAGACATATCAATCTCATTTTAAACATAATTTTATTACTTTTAGCTGAATTATGTCGCTGAATAGCCGAATAAGTGGTGATAAATATGTCCATTAGCATAGAAAGAAATCGTAAAATGATAATTTATGACATGATAAATACATTATCTAAGGTTGATAGAAGATAAAATCATCTTTTTGTGGATATATACCCATAACCAACTTGGTTATATTTATGATTTTTTTGCCTTATAATGAATATTTATATACTCTACTAGACACAGTGAATATTTGTACATATGTTTTGTTATTCAGAAAAGGTGAATTTATTAATTTTTCGGTCAATTCCAAGTTTTATGTGTTGCCATATTTTTTTCTGTCTTAAAAAAAACCTAGAACCAAGTCCTGTTTGGCGAAAAAAACAATTTTTACTTGCTTATCATACTTTTATAAGCTAAGATACACATTCTGACATTCTCATATTTCTCATTATCTGCGATTTTTTTTAATAATTAATGACATCGCAAAAAAAAAGGGATTTTTTTTCTTGTAATAAATTTTCTTTTTATATTTAAATTATCTTTTTAAAACGTAAAATACTTAGAAAATCATAAATTTTATATTTTTCTTGTTTCTGAAACTTTTATGCGTGGATTTAGCCGACTATTTTTTTTCTTTATTTTAGTGGTTTTTTTATGTGATAATAACTATCATATACACCAAATCGAAAAAATATGTTTTGAATTATAAATCGACATAGATTATGCTTGATGTATTTTGATTTGGGAATTTAGTAGAAAGTTTAAGGGTCCTATTATTTTTTTTTCTTTTAATGATCAATTACATAAAATATTGAATATATTTTGATATCTTATTATAATATTCAATCTTAAAAAAAGATTTTGATAGTATTTAATTGACTTTGATCTTTATTTATAATATATTTTAGGTATGTTTCTTATGTACGAAAATAAAGGTGGATAATGCTAAAATAGGTAATTTTTATGAGTTAAATGTCAAAATAGCTGTTTAATTTATTAAGTAAATGAATAAAAATGTTTTTTTTCTTCTTTTTTTTTAATTTTATGTAATTTTTTTTTATATTTCTAATCATCTAAAATACTAACTTTTTCGATTTTTTTTAATACTGAGATATAATTAAAACCCAATATAATGTATTTTGTAAATTATTCACACTCATCGATAACACATTTCGGTAAAATAGACATGATTTTGAGTTTAAGTCTGCTTGCTAAAGTAAAACAAACAACAGATTTATTGATTAACAATTTGAAGAAAGGTGATTTGCACAGTTATTCTTAGATTTATATGCTATTTGATACATATAGTCACCTAAATAACTATAAAGAGGGGCTAATTCTGTTAGATAGCTAAATAAAACCCCTTTTTGGGTATTATTCTACCGCAAATTAACACGTCTAATGTTGAATATAACTATAATAGAACATTTATAATGAATTGTTGTTAAAAAAATACATAAATTGTTAAATAGTTCAGCTAGGATGAAGAAAAAATGTCTATTTTAGAATACGGTGTTTGTTAAATACTATTTCTTTATTTATAATAATAGAAATTAGCATTTTTTTTTAATATCTAGTTATTAATAGTTTTATTTTCTGTTTTTTATTTATAACATTTATTATAATGCATTGACCATATAATAAAAAAGTAGTTAGCCATTTTTTTGGATTTTTCATGTTTAAAAAGTAAATATACAAAGAGAAATAATATACATATTGCTCTGATATAAAGTGAAAAATGCATAAATACTTGATTTTATTGTAAAAAGTGTATTTTATAGCAAAATATTCGACAATTTATATATGATAATCTATGTTTTATGTTTCTATAAAAATAATAGATTTATATTTTTTAAATTACGATGCAATGAACACAACAATAGAGTCGCCCTTCTAGGGTAGGGGCGACTCTATTATTATATTTATCACTCGTTTATGATATTATTTCTTACCATGTTTTCAATGATCAGTTAATCCTCATCTAAAATCTTTCCGTTTTAGTGAATAAAATGAAAAACCAATGATGTCTTTTACAAATCTAATAGCCTTTTATCACTTTTTTGTAATTTTAAAAAAACATCAAAATCTGTGCTAGATTACAAAATAAAACATAAATAAGAGATATAATTGCAAGATATAATCACTCAACTATTTTAAGATTGCTTAAACAGCAAATATTCAAAAATTATATCCAAAAACGTAATAAATACATTTTTCGTCTTTTCTTGGCAACATAAAACCTGGATTTTATATAACTTGCATTATTTAAATTGTTGTATTTTGGATATTTTATATATATATGTTAAATAGAAGCAATTGTCTACAGAAGTTAACACAAATAAGTTCTGATGCTTTTTTCTATAGTAAAAGTTTACATTTATTTGTGATGTTAAATCTATTCGATTGACATAAAAAATCACATATCTGTGTTTTAAAAAAACTTAATTAATACTATTAGTTGTATGAAACAATATAAAAAGGTTTTTTATGCAATTCCTTCTGCTATAATTTGAAGTTTTTCGTTTTTAAAATCCATAAGCTGTAACAATAAAAAAATTATCTTCTGTATCATATTGTGAGTTAAATCTTATAAATACAATATTTTTTTTTCCCTGTTCTTGATAGCTGTTTTATTTGTTTATAAAATTACATAATAAGCCTTATGTGAATAAAAAAAAGGTTTTTTTTTGTTTTTATAGATAATTGGTTTCAAATTATATGCTTAACTATTTAAAGATAACTATTTAATTGCATAATAATATTTTTACTTCTATTTTTTTCTTATAAATAGGTTTGAATATTACTCGTTAGATTTTTATATGTTTTACTATTTAAAAACAATTTTTTTGTTTTACTATATATACTTTTATAGATTCTTCTCTGAAATTTTAAAAAACCGAGTTTATTCATATGCATAATGGTTTTTTTGTGCTCTTTAATTAACATCAAAAAACATTTATTTCCAGAGAAACCTTTTATATATGAACAATTTTATTATTTTATACTTTATTATATTTGATTTGAATAACGTAATATAATGTTTTTATATTTATTCTCTAATCGATATGCCTATTACATTATGATAAATTTTGTATACTTTTTCTGTTTTTATATAAATGAAATCAAAAATGATGTGTTATATTAGAATTTATTTTTATTTGTTAAACTAAATAATATATTTGTTGTTTTTTTAACAAATGGATAAAAACTAGAAAATTTATTATTATATTTTAAACCAATTTTATAGCTATTTGGTTTTCTTTTTTTGTAAATGACTTTATATTAATAAAATTATCCTCCATTTTTTAAAAATCTAATACATATCTTTTCAAATGTGAAAACAAATTTTATATTGCTAGATTTGAAAATTCATGGTTTTATCCACATAAATGATGTAAATATTGAATTACCAATCATTTACTGTTTCAAGTGAATATTATAGTAGAATTTTCATATTTATAGAATTTTATTCAAGAATTATGGTATATTTCGAAGATATATGTTTTATAATGATTTTAGACGTGGGTTAAATAGAATCGATTTTGAAATTTTTTTTTTGAAATTTTATTTAGATGGATTTTGTCTGAAGGTTCAAATTTTACAATGATTATAGACATGGGTTTTATTTTAATTAATTTGGACTTTTTTTTTAGCAAGATTCAATCGAAGGTTCAAATTTTATAATAATTATAGACAAGGAAATAAATTAAATATACACTGTAAATTGAATAATTATTTGATATTATTTATATATCAACATTTGCTGTTTTGTTTTTATGTTTTACGTTTTTCGTTGGATATAATTATTTGCTTACAATAATTCAATTTTGTTTTTAATGTATTAATAATCTTTAGCTTCTATAAGATGTTTTATCGTATATGTTAAATATCCTGTTTTGCTTTATTTTACATATAATAAACTTGATTTATGCATTTTGAATTTTACATAAGAATGTATATAAAGGTTTTATTGTTACTTTATATGAAATTATATTTTATTATTTATATCACTGCTATTACTAGAATTCTTTTATTTATATATTTTTTTGTAAAAATTTCGCGATTCTTGAAAAAAATTAAATATTTACTAGAATTGATAGCTGGAACTATATGAATCCTTTTATTTTTTAGTTTTTATAAACCTGTGTTATGTTCTCAACAGTTTTCTTTTGGCCTTTATCTAAACAAAGCTAATCTAAAATGGTCATTGATCAAATTTACCCCTTTTCTAGATAAGAAAATTAAATTATACGATTTTTACCATGATATTCCCGTCTATTTCTCCGAATTTTTTTCATAAAACTAATATTTTATCCATTGAGTTAATAATTTTGCGTTTTTTTCTGAAAATGGGGCATATTTTTGAAAAAAAAACAAAGCTCTGTATATCCTTTATCTGATTTTCTATTTTAGTTTATCTTTTTAATCATCGCTATGATAACATTAAAGTCCGAAAGTTAATGTCTTTATATTCTTATGCAATTAAGATCATAAATATATAACTAAATTGTAATAATGCCATTATTTATAGGAGATTTATATGTTTTTATCCTTTTCAATGATAATTATACCACCATTTTTATGGTTTTTTGATATTTTTTTACTTTTTACGATCGCTTAATCCACATATTTATTAATAATTTACTTTTTTATTGTAAAAGTAAAATTGATTCTTATTACTTTTATAATTATTTAAAATAAATTCTGAACAATGCTTTTTTCTTTCTATTATAAACAAAAAAATATATTCATTCTATTTTATTTTTTTTTGTTATTATTGGATATTTTATCTTTAGATTAAGATATTCGAACATATCGTGATGTTAGAAAAGCGTTCATAAAAAAAATTATATGCATGCATATTGTTTTTCTATTCTAATTTATAAATTTCTAGATATAAAATATAGTTATCAAAACATTCGAATTTTCTTTTAAATTGGATTACGAGATAGAATAACAAAAAAGAACAATATTTTTTATATAATATAAACACTACATTGTGATTTATTTTATTATATTTTTTAACCATTTTTTTACAAACTATTATACTTTTTTTTATAAATTATTTATCCTGAATATTCTTCTGATTTTATTTAAATTTTCATTTAGAATCTATAAATTAATAAATCACCATATAATTCTTAATATTGACATTTATAATAATAATAAGCGATATATATGTCTATTATATACATTAAACTAGATTTTCAGATTCTAAAGATCTTCTCATCAATTGTTCTTTATAATATTTAAAACCGAAATTTTTTATTATGTTAAGATTATTTGTCAATTAAACAATAATATGAAAATTTTTCTGATTTAATTATATGTATTTTTATTTGTTATTTATTTCTTTGTTTAAGACTCTCTTGTTAATAAATTATTATTTTTTTAAGTTTTTTATTTTATTTTACATATATATAGAAATATACTGGCGAAATCGAAATAGTTTTCGTGCTTAGTAATTTAGTATAATCTAATAATAGATTCATCTTTTAAGAAAATGAAGTTTATAAAGGAAATATAAATAGATTTTGAAAATACAAACGATATATTTTTCTATTTAGACACCAGATATTAGAGTTTTATGTAAATATTTAAAGTTTAATGCACTTAAATAATAATATTGATATAATAATTACGTCTCTGATAGAAAACTTTAGTTATTGTTTTATTTTATTCCGCATAAATTGTAATTTTTATTGATTATTTGTGGCTTAATTATCATATTAATACCAATCTTTTGGTTTTTTTTCTTTATATAGGCGGTTTTCTACTCTTCTAGTTGTATAGAATAAATCCTTTATGTTACAAAAACAGCTTGTTTCAAAATAAATTTATATTAATAGTCAATTTTATTATAAATATTTTATGAGTAATGTTATATTATCATTTTTCTATGCTATTTTAAATATAATATGTCTGCAGCGAGATGAGAAAAAACAAGTTTTATGTATTTTTTTAGTGCCAAAAAGACATATCAATCTCATTTTAAACATAATTTTATTACTTTTAGCTGAATTATGTCGCTGAATAGCCGAATAAGTGGTGATAAATATGTCCATTAGCATAGAAAGAAATCGTAAAATGATAATTTATGACATGATAAATACATTATCTAAGGTTGATAGAAGATAAAATCATCTTTTTGTGGATATATACCCATAACCAACTTGGTTATATTTATGATTTTTTTGCCTTATAATGAATATTTATATACTCTACTAGACACAGTGAATATTTGTACATATGTTTTGTTATTCAGAAAAGGTGAATTTATTAATTTTTCGGTCAATTCCAAGTTTTATGTGTTGCCATATTTTTTTCTGTCTTAAAAAAAACCTAGAACCAAGTCCTGTTTGGCGAAAAAAACAATTTTTACTTGCTTATCATACTTTTATAAGCTAAGATACACATTCTGACATTCTCATATTTCTCATTATCTGCGATTTTTTTTAATAATTAATGACATCGCAAAAAAAAAGGGATTTTTTTTCTTGTAATAAATTTTCTTTTTATATTTAAATTATCTTTTTAAAACGTAAAATACTTAGAAAATCATAAATTTTATATTTTTCTTGTTTCTGAAACTTTTATGCGTGGATTTAGCCGACTATTTTTTTTCTTTATTTTAGTGGTTTTTTTATGTGATAATAACTATCATATACACCAAATCGAAAAAATATGTTTTGAATTATAAATCGACATAGATTATGCTTGATGTATTTTGATTTGGGAATTTAGTAGAAAGTTTAAGGGTCCTATTATTTTTTTTTCTTTTAATGATCAATTACATAAAATATTGAATATATTTTGATATCTTATTATAATATTCAATCTTAAAAAAAGATTTTGATAGTATTTAATTGACTTTGATCTTTATTTATAATATATTTTAGGTATGTTTCTTATGTACGAAAATAAAGGTGGATAATGCTAAAATAGGTAATTTTTATGAGTTAAATGTCAAAATAGCTGTTTAATTTATTAAGTAAATGAATAAAAATGTTTTTTTTCTTCTTTTTTTTTAATTTTATGTAATTTTTTTTTATATTTCTAATCATCTAAAATACTAACTTTTTCGATTTTTTTTAATACTGAGATATAATTAAAACCCAATATAATGTATTTTGTAAATTATTCACACTCATCGATAACACATTTCGGTAAAATAGACATGATTTTGAGTTTAAGTCTGCTTGCTAAAGTAAAACAAACAACAGATTTATTGATTAACAATTTGAAGAAAGGTGATTTGCACAGTTATTCTTAGATTTATATGCTATTTGATACATATAGTCACCTAAATAACTATAAAGAGGGGCTAATTCTGTTAGATAGCTAAATAAAACCCCTTTTTGGGTATTATTCTACCGCAAATTAACACGTCTAATGTTGAATATAACTATAATAGAACATTTATAATGAATTGTTGTTAAAAAAATACATAAATTGTTAAATAGTTCAGCTAGGATGAAGAAAAAATGTCTATTTTAGAATACGGTGTTTGTTAAATACTATTTCTTTATTTATAATAATAGAAATTAGCATTTTTTTTTAATATCTAGTTATTAATAGTTTTATTTTCTGTTTTTTATTTATAACATTTATTATAATGCATTGACCATATAATAAAAAAGTAGTTAGCCATTTTTTTGGATTTTTCATGTTTAAAAAGTAAATATACAAAGAGAAATAATATACATATTGCTCTGATATAAAGTGAAAAATGCATAAATACTTGATTTTATTGTAAAAAGTGTATTTTATAGCAAAATATTCGACAATTTATATATGATAATCTATGTTTTATGTTTCTATAAAAATAATAGATTTATATTTTTTAAATTACGATGCAATGAACACAACAATAGAGTCGCCCTTCTAGGGTAGGGGCGACTCTATTATTATATTTATCACTCGTTTATGATATTATTTCTTACCATGTTTTCAATGATCAGTTAATCCTCATCTAAAATCTTTCCGTTTTAGTGAATAAAATGAAAAACCAATGATGTCTTTTACAAATCTAATAGCCTTTTATCACTTTTTTGTAATTTTAAAAAAACATCAAAATCTGTGCTAGATTACAAAATAAAACATAAATAAGAGATATAATTGCAAGATATAATCACTCAACTATTTTAAGATTGCTTAAACAGCAAATATTCAAAAATTATATCCAAAAACGTAATAAATACATTTTTCGTCTTTTCTTGGCAACATAAAACCTGGATTTTATATAACTTGCATTATTTAAATTGTTGTATTTTGGATATTTTATATATATATGTTAAATAGAAGCAATTGTCTACAGAAGTTAACACAAATAAGTTCTGATGCTTTTTTCTATAGTAAAAGTTTACATTTATTTGTGATGTTAAATCTATTCGATTGACATAAAAAATCACATATCTGTGTTTTAAAAAAACTTAATTAATACTATTAGTTGTATGAAACAATATAAAAAGGTTTTTTATGCAATTCCTTCTGCTATAATTTGAAGTTTTTCGTTTTTAAAATCCATAAGCTGTAACAATAAAAAAATTATCTTCTGTATCATATTGTGAGTTAAATCTTATAAATACAATATTTTTTTTTCCCTGTTCTTGATAGCTGTTTTATTTGTTTATAAAATTACATAATAAGCCTTATGTGAATAAAAAAAAGGTTTTTTTTTGTTTTTATAGATAATTGGTTTCAAATTATATGCTTAACTATTTAAAGATAACTATTTAATTGCATAATAATATTTTTACTTCTATTTTTTTCTTATAAATAGGTTTGAATATTACTCGTTAGATTTTTATATGTTTTACTATTTAAAAACAATTTTTTTGTTTTACTATATATACTTTTATAGATTCTTCTCTGAAATTTTAAAAAACCGAGTTTATTCATATGCATAATGGTTTTTTTGTGCTCTTTAATTAACATCAAAAAACATTTATTTCCAGAGAAACCTTTTATATATGAACAATTTTATTATTTTATACTTTATTATATTTGATTTGAATAACGTAATATAATGTTTTTATATTTATTCTCTAATCGATATGCCTATTACATTATGATAAATTTTGTATACTTTTTCTGTTTTTATATAAATGAAATCAAAAATGATGTGTTATATTAGAATTTATTTTTATTTGTTAAACTAAATAATATATTTGTTGTTTTTTTAACAAATGGATAAAAACTAGAAAATTTATTATTATATTTTAAACCAATTTTATAGCTATTTGGTTTTCTTTTTTTGTAAATGACTTTATATTAATAAAATTATCCTCCATTTTTTAAAAATCTAATACATATCTTTTCAAATGTGAAAACAAATTTTATATTGCTAGATTTGAAAATTCATGGTTTTATCCACATAAATGATGTAAATATTGAATTACCAATCATTTACTGTTTCAAGTGAATATTATAGTAGAATTTTCATATTTATAGAATTTTATTCAAGAATTATGGTATATTTCGAAGATATATGTTTTATAATGATTTTAGACGTGGGTTAAATAGAATCGATTTTGAAATTTTTTTTTTGAAATTTTATTTAGATGGATTTTGTCTGAAGGTTCAAATTTTACAATGATTATAGACATGGGTTTTATTTTAATTAATTTGGACTTTTTTTTTAGCAAGATTCAATCGAAGGTTCAAATTTTATAATAATTATAGACAAGGAAATAAATTAAATATACACTGTAAATTGAATAATTATTTGATATTATTTATATATCAACATTTGCTGTTTTGTTTTTATGTTTTACGTTTTTCGTTGGATATAATTATTTGCTTACAATAATTCAATTTTGTTTTTAATGTATTAATAATCTTTAGCTTCTATAAGATGTTTTATCGTATATGTTAAATATCCTGTTTTGCTTTATTTTACATATAATAAACTTGATTTATGCATTTTGAATTTTACATAAGAATGTATATAAAGGTTTTATTGTTACTTTATATGAAATTATATTTTATTATTTATATCACTGCTATTACTAGAATTCTTTTATTTATATATTTTTTTGTAAAAATTTCGCGATTCTTGAAAAAAATTAAATATTTACTAGAATTGATAGCTGGAACTATATGAATCCTTTTATTTTTTAGTTTTTATAAACCTGTGTTATGTTCTCAACAGTTTTCTTTTGGCCTTTATCTAAACAAAGCTAATCTAAAATGGTCATTGATCAAATTTACCCCTTTTCTAGATAAGAAAATTAAATTATACGATTTTTACCATGATATTCCCGTCTATTTCTCCGAATTTTTTTCATAAAACTAATATTTTATCCATTGAGTTAATAATTTTGCGTTTTTTTCTGAAAATGGGGCATATTTTTGAAAAAAAAACAAAGCTCTGTATATCCTTTATCTGATTTTCTATTTTAGTTTATCTTTTTAATCATCGCTATGATAACATTAAAGTCCGAAAGTTAATGTCTTTATATTCTTATGCAATTAAGATCATAAATATATAACTAAATTGTAATAATGCCATTATTTATAGGAGATTTATATGTTTTTATCCTTTTCAATGATAATTATACCACCATTTTTATGGTTTTTTGATATTTTTTTACTTTTTACGATCGCTTAATCCACATATTTATTAATAATTTACTTTTTTATTGTAAAAGTAAAATTGATTCTTATTACTTTTATAATTATTTAAAATAAATTCTGAACAATGCTTTTTTCTTTCTATTATAAACAAAAAAATATATTCATTCTATTTTATTTTTTTTTGTTATTATTGGATATTTTATCTTTAGATTAAGATATTCGAACATATCGTGATGTTAGAAAAGCGTTCATAAAAAAAATTATATGCATGCATATTGTTTTTCTATTCTAATTTATAAATTTCTAGATATAAAATATAGTTATCAAAACATTCGAATTTTCTTTTAAATTGGATTACGAGATAGAATAACAAAAAAGAACAATATTTTTTATATAATATAAACACTACATTGTGATTTATTTTATTATATTTTTTAACCATTTTTTTACAAACTATTATACTTTTTTTTATAAATTATTTATCCTGAATATTCTTCTGATTTTATTTAAATTTTCATTTAGAATCTATAAATTAATAAATCACCATATAATTCTTAATATTGACATTTATAATAATAATAAGCGATATATATGTCTATTATATACATTAAACTAGATTTTCAGATTCTAAAGATCTTCTCATCAATTGTTCTTTATAATATTTAAAACCGAAATTTTTTATTATGTTAAGATTATTTGTCAATTAAACAATAATATGAAAATTTTTCTGATTTAATTATATGTATTTTTATTTGTTATTTATTTCTTTGTTTAAGACTCTCTTGTTAATAAATTATTATTTTTTTAAGTTTTTTATTTTATTTTACATATATATAGAAATATACTGGCGAAATCGAAATAGTTTTCGTGCTTAGTAATTTAGTATAATCTAATAATAGATTCATCTTTTAAGAAAATGAAGTTTATAAAGGAAATATAAATAGATTGAAAATACAAACGATATATTTTTCTATTTAGACACCAGATATTAGAGTTTTATGTAAATATTTAAAGTTTAATGCACTTAAATAATAATATTGATATAATAATTACGTCTCTGATAGAAAACTTTAGTTATTGTTTTATTTTATTCCGCATAAATTGTAATTTTTATTGATTATTTGTGGCTTAATTATCATATTAATACCAATCTTTTGGTTTTTTTTCTTTATATAGGCGGTTTTCTACTCTTCTAGTTGTATAGAATAAATCCTTTATGTTACAAAAACAGCTTGTTTCAAAATAAATTTATATTAATAGTCAATTTTATTATAAATATTTTATGAGTAATGTTATATTATCATTTTTCTATGCTATTTTAAATATAATATGTCTGCAGCGAGATGAGAAAAAACAAGTTTTATGTATTTTTTTAGTGCCAAAAAGACATATCAATCTCATTTTAAACATAATTTTATTACTTTTAGCTGAATTATGTCGCTGAATAGCCGAATAAGTGGTGATAAATATGTCCATTAGCATAGAAAGAAATCGTAAAATGATAATTTATGACATGATAAATACATTATCTAAGGTTGATAGAAGATAAAATCATCTTTTTGTGGATATATACCCATAACCAACTTGGTTATATTTATGATTTTTTTGCCTTATAATGAATATTTATATACTCTACTAGACACAGTGAATATTTGTACATATGTTTTGTTATTCAGAAAAGGTGAATTTATTAATTTTTCGGTCAATTCCAAGTTTTATGTGTTGCCATATTTTTTTCTGTCTTAAAAAAAACCTAGAACCAAGTCCTGTTTGGCGAAAAAAACAATTTTTACTTGCTTATCATACTTTTATAAGCTAAGATACACATTCTGACATTCTCATATTTCTCATTATCTGCGATTTTTTTTAATAATTAATGACATCGCAAAAAAAAAGGGATTTTTTTTCTTGTAATAAATTTTCTTTTTATATTTAAATTATCTTTTTAAAACGTAAAATACTTAGAAAATCATAAATTTTATATTTTTCTTGTTTCTGAAACTTTTATGCGTGGATTTAGCCGACTATTTTTTTTCTTTATTTTAGTGGTTTTTTTATGTGATAATAACTATCATATACACCAAATCGAAAAAATATGTTTTGAATTATAAATCGACATAGATTATGCTTGATGTATTTTGATTTGGGAATTTAGTAGAAAGTTTAAGGGTCCTATTATTTTTTTTTCTTTTAATGATCAATTACATAAAATATTGAATATATTTTGATATCTTATTATAATATTCAATCTTAAAAAAAGATTTTGATAGTATTTAATTGACTTTGATCTTTATTTATAATATATTTTAGGTATGTTTCTTATGTACGAAAATAAAGGTGGATAATGCTAAAATAGGTAATTTTTATGAGTTAAATGTCAAAATAGCTGTTTAATTTATTAAGTAAATGAATAAAAATGTTTTTTTTCTTCTTTTTTTTTAATTTTATGTAATTTTTTTTTATATTTCTAATCATCTAAAATACTAACTTTTTCGATTTTTTTTAATACTGAGATATAATTAAAACCCAATATAATGTATTTTGTAAATTATTCACACTCATCGATAACACATTTCGGTAAAATAGACATGATTTTGAGTTTAAGTCTGCTTGCTAAAGTAAAACAAACAACAGATTTATTGATTAACAATTTGAAGAAAGGTGATTTGCACAGTTATTCTTAGATTTATATGCTATTTGATACATATA
>NW_028233053.1:0-29909 GCF_057557595.1 Rhyacophila brunnea
AAACATACTATAAAAATCCTATTTAAAAGACATCAAAATCAATTAAATGATATCAAAATCTTTTTTTATAATTGAATATTTTAATAAGATATAAAAATATATTCAATATTTTATGTAATTGATCATTAAAAGAAAAAAAAATAATAGGACCCTTAAACTTTCTACTAAAATCCCATATCAAAATACATCAAGCATAATCTATAACGATTTATAATTCAAAACATATTTTTTCGATTTGGTGTATATGATAGTTATTATCACATAAAAAAACCACTAAAATAAAGAAAAAAAATAGTCGACTTAATCCACACATAAAAGTTTCAGAAACAAGAAAAATATAAAATTTATGATTTTCTAAGTATTTTACGTTTTAAAAAGATAATTTCAATAGGGAAAACTTTATTTTATTACAAGAAAAAAAATCCCTTTTTTTTGCGATGTCATTAATTATTAAAAAAAATCGCAGATAATGAGAAATATGAGAAAGTCAGAATGTGTATCTTAGCTTATAAAAGTATGATCAGCAAGTAAAAATTGTTTTTTTTGCCAAACAGGACTTGGTTCTAGGTTTTTTTTAAGACAGAAAAAAATATGGCAACATATAAAGCTTGGAATTGACCAAAAAATCAATAAATTCACCTTTTCTGGTTAACAAAACAAATGTACTAATATTAGATATGTCTAGTAGAGTATATAAATATCCATTATAAGGCAAAAAAATCTTAAATATAACCAAGTTTGTTATGGCTATATATCCACAAAAAGATGATTTTATCTTCTATCAACTTTAGATAATGTATTTTATATGTGATAAATTATCATTGTACGATTTCTTTCTATGCTAGTGGACATATTTATCACCACTTATTCGGCTATTCAGCGACATAATTCAGCTAAAAGTAATAAAATTATGATTAAAATGAGATTGATATGTCTTTTTAGCATTAAAAAAATACATAAAACTTGTTTTTTCTCATCTCGCTGCAGACATATTATATTTAAAATAGCATAGAAAAATGATAATATAACATTACTCATAAAATATTTATAATAAAATTGACTATTAATATAAATTTATTTTGAAACAAGCTGTTTTTTTAACATAAAAGATTTATTCTATACAACTAGAAAAGTAGAAAACCGCCTATATAAAGAAAAAAACCAAAAGATTGGTATAAATATGATGATTAAGCCACAAATAATCAATCAAAATTACAATTTATATGGAATAAAATAGGACAATAACTATAGTTGTCTATCAGAGACGTAATTTATAATTCAATATTGTCAATATTAGTGCATTAAACTTCAAATTGTTACATCAAATTCTAATATCTGGTGTCTAAATAGAAAAATGTATTTTTGAATTTTCAATCTATTTATATTTCCTTTGAAAATTTCATTTTCTTAAAAGATGAATCTATTATTAGATTATACTAAATTACTAAGCACGAAAACTATTTCGATTTCGCCAGTATATTTCTATATATATGAAAAATAAAATAAAAAACTTAAAAAAATAATAATTTATTAACAAGATAATCTTAAACAAAGAAATAAATGGGAAATAGAAATACATATAATAAAATCTCAAAACTTTTCATACTATTGTTTAATTAACAAATAATCTTAACATAAAAAAAATTTCGGTTTTAAATATTATAAAGAACAATTGATATGTCGATCTTTAGAGTCAGAAAATCTAGTTTAATGTATGTAATAGACATATATATGCGTATTATTATTATAAATGTCAATATTAATAATTTTATGGTGATTTAATAATTTATAGATTCTAAATGAAAATTTAAATAAAATCAGAAGAATATTTCGGATAAATAATTTATAAAAAAAAGTATAATAGTTTGTAAAAAAATGGTTAAAAAATATAATAAAATAAATCACAATTTATTGTATCATTATATATAAAATATTTTTCTTTTTTGTTATTCTTTCTCGTAATCTAATTTAAAAGAAAAATCGAATGTTTTGATAACTATATTTTATATCTAGAAAGTTCAAAATTAGAATAGAAAAACAATATGCTAGCATATAATTTTATTTAAGAACGCTTTTCTAACATCACGATGTGTTCGAATATCTTAATCTAAAGATACAATATCCAATAATAACAAAAAAAAATAAAATAGAATGAATATATTTTTTGTTTATAATAGAAAGAAAAAAGCATTGTTCAGAATTTAAAGATAATAATTATAAAAGTAATAAGAATTAATTTTACTTTTACAATAAAAAAGTAAATTATTAATAATTTTGTGGATTAAGGGATGGTAAAAAGTAAAAAAATATCAAAAAACCATAAAAATAATGGTATAATTATCATTGAAAAAGATAAAACATGAAAATATCGTATAAATAATTGCATTGTTGACATTTAGTTATATCTTTATGATCTCAGTTGCATAAGAGCATATAGACATGAACTTTCGGACTTTAATGTTATCATAGCGATGATTAAAAAGATAAACTAAAATAGAAAATATGATAAAGGATATACAGAGCTTTGTTTTTTTTTCAAAAATATGCCCCATTTTCAGAAAAAAACGCATATTTATAAACTCAATGGAAAAAATATCAGTATTATGACAAAATTTCGAAGAAATAGACGGAAATATCATGATAAAAATCGTATAATTTAATTTTCTTATCTAGAAAAGGGGTAAATTTGATCAATGACCATTTTAGATCAGCTTTGTTTAGATAAAGGCCAAAAGAAAACTGTTGAGAACATAACACAGGTTTATAAAAACTAAAAAATAAAAGGATTCATATATTTCTATTCATCAATTCCAGAAAGTATATAATTTTTTTCAAGAATCGCGAAATTTTTACAAAAAAATATATAAATAAAAGAATTCTAGTAATAGCAGTGATATAAATAATAAAATATAATTTCATATAAAGTAACAATATTAAACCTTTGTATACATTCTTATGTAAAATTCAAAAATCAAGATTATTATAACTAAAATGAAGCAAAACAGAATATTTAACATATACGATAAAACATCTTATAGAAGCTTAAGATTATTAATACATTAAAATACAAAATTGAATTATTGTAAGCAAATAATTATATCCAACGAAAAACGTAAAACATAAAAACAAAACAGCAAATGTTGATATATAAATAATATCAAATAATAACAAATAATATCAAATAATTATTCAATTTACAGTGTATATTTAATTTATTTCCTTGTCTATAATTATTATAAAATTTAAACCTTCGATTGAATCTTGCTAAAAAAAAAGTCCAAATTAATTAAAATAAAACCCATGTCTATAATCATTGTAAAATTTGAACCTTCAGACAAAATCCATCTAAATAAAATTTCAAAAAAAAAATTTCAAAATTGATTTTATTTAACCCACGTCTAAAATCATTATAAAACATATATCTTCGGAATATACCATAATTCTTGAATAAAATTCTATAAATATGAAAATTCTACTATAATATTCACTTGAAACAGTAAATGCTTGGCAATTTAATAATTTGAGTGGATAAAACCATGAATTTTTAAATCTAGAAATATAAAATTTATGTTCACATTTGAAAAGTTAACTATTAGATTTATTAAAAAATGGAAGATAACGAAAAAAATATAAAGTCATTTACAAAAAAAGAGGACCAAACAGCCATAAAATTGTTTTAAAATATAATAATAAATTTTCTAGGTTTTATCGATTTGTAAAAAAAACAACAAATATATTATTTAGTTTAACAAATAAAAATAAAATCTAAAATAACATACGATTTTTGATTTTATTTATATAAAAACAGAAAAAGAAACAAAATTTATCATAATGTAATAGTTATATCGATTAGAGAATAAATATAAAAACATTATATTACGCTATTCAAATCAAATATAATAAAGTATAAAATAATAAAATAGTTCATATAGAAGAGGTTTCTCAGCATATTAATATCTTTTTTGTTATTCAAAGAGCATAAAAAAAGACTATCATGTATATGAATAAACCCAGTCTTTTAAAATTTAAGAGATAGAATCTATAAAAGTATATATAGTTAAACACAAAATAATCGTTTTTATATAGTAAAACATATAAAAATGTAACGAGTAATATTCAAACCTATTTATAAGAAAAAAAATTATTATGCAATTAAATATTAATCTTTAAATAGTTAAACATATGATTTGAAATCAATTATCTATAAAAACAAAAAAAACCTTTTTTTATTCACATAAGGCTTATTATGTAATTTTATAAACAAATAAAACAGATTATCAAGAAAAGGGAAAAAAAACATTGTATTTTTAAGATAAAACTCACACTACGATACAGAAGATAAGTTTTTATTGTTACAGCTTATGGATTTTAAAAACGAAAAACTTCAAATTATAGCAGAAGGAATTGCATAAAAAACCTTTTTTATATTGTTTCATACCACTAATAGTATTTTTTATCGTTTTTTACAAACACGGATATGTGATTTTTTATGTCAATCGAATAGATTTAAAATCACAAATAAATGTAAACTTTTACTATAGAAAAAAGCATCAGAACTTATTTGTGTTAACTTTTGTAGACAATTGCTTCTATTTAACATATATATATAAAATATCCAAAATACAACAATTTAAATAATGCAAGTTATATAAAATCCAGGTTTTATGTTGCCAAGAAAAGACGAAAAATGTATTTATTACGTTTTTGGATATAATTTATGAATATTTGCTGTTGAAGCAATCTTAATATAGAAGAGTGATTATATCTTGCAATTATATCTCTTATTTATGTTTTATTTTGTAATCTAGCACAGATTTTGATGTTTTTTTTTTCATTACAAAAAAGTGATAAAAGGCTTTTTAATTTGTAAAAGACATCAATGGCTAAATATTTTATTCACTAAAACTGAAAGATTTTAGATGAAGATTAACTGATCATTGAAAACATGGTAAGAAATAATATCATAAACGAGTGATAAATATAATAATAGAGTCGCCCCTACCCTAGAAGGGCGACTCTATTGTTGTGTTCATTGCATCGTAATTTAAAAAATATAAATATATTATTTTTATAGAAACATAAAACATAGATTATCATATATAAATTGTCGAATTTTTTGCTATAAAATACACTTTTTATAATAAAATCAAGTATTTATGCATTTTTCACTTTATATCAGAGCAATATGTTTATTATTTCTGCATATATATTTACTTTTTAAACATGACAAATCTAAAAAAAAAGGCTAACTACTTTTTTATTATATGGTAAATGCATTATAATAAATGTTATAAGAAAAAAACAGAAAATAAAACTATTAATAACTAGATATATAAAGAAAAATGCTAATTTCTATTATTATAAATAAAGAAATAGTATTTAACAAACACCGTATTCTAAAATAGACATTTTTTCTTCATCCTAGCTGAACTATTTAACAATTTATGTATTTTTTTAACAACAATTTATTATAAATGTTCTATTATAGAAATATTCAACATTAGATGTGTTAATTTGCAAGAGAAAAATACCAAAAAAGGGTTTTTATTCAGCTATCTAACAGAATTAGCCCCTCTTTATAGTTATTTAGGCGACTATATGTATCAAATAGCATATAAATCACCAGAATAGTATATAAAAAATGCTTTCTTTAAATTTTTAATCATTAAATCTGTTGTTTGTTTTACTTTAGCAAGCAGATTTAAACTCAAAATCATGTCTATTTTACCGAAATGTGTTATCGATGTGTGTGAATAATTTACAAAATACATTATATTGGGTTTTAATTATATCTCAGTGTATAAAAAATCGAAAAAGTTGGTATTTTAGATGATTAGAAATATAAAAAAAAATTACATAAAATTAAAAAAAAAGAAGAAAAAAAAACATTTTTCTTCATTTACTTAATAAATTAAACAGCTTTTTTGACATTTGACTCATAAAAATTACCTATTTTAGCATTATCCACCTTTTTTTTCGTATATAAGAAACATACTATAAAAATCCTATTTAAAAGACATCAAAATCAATTAAATGATATCAAAATCTTTTTTTATAATTGAATATTTTAATAAGATATAAAAATATATTCAATATTTTATGTAATTGATCATTAAAAGAAAAAAAAATAATAGGACCCTTAAACTTTCTACTAAAATCCCATATCAAAATACATCAAGCATAATCTATAACGATTTATAATTCAAAACATATTTTTTCGATTTGGTGTATATGATAGTTATTATCACATAAAAAAACCACTAAAATAAAGAAAAAAAATAGTCGACTTAATCCACACATAAAAGTTTCAGAAACAAGAAAAATATAAAATTTATGATTTTCTAAGTATTTTACGTTTTAAAAAGATAATTTCAATAGGGAAAACTTTATTTTATTACAAGAAAAAAAATCCCTTTTTTTTGCGATGTCATTAATTATTAAAAAAAATCGCAGATAATGAGAAATATGAGAAAGTCAGAATGTGTATCTTAGCTTATAAAAGTATGATCAGCAAGTAAAAATTGTTTTTTTTGCCAAACAGGACTTGGTTCTAGGTTTTTTTTAAGACAGAAAAAAATATGGCAACATATAAAGCTTGGAATTGACCAAAAAATCAATAAATTCACCTTTTCTGGTTAACAAAACAAATGTACTAATATTAGATATGTCTAGTAGAGTATATAAATATCCATTATAAGGCAAAAAAATCTTAAATATAACCAAGTTTGTTATGGCTATATATCCACAAAAAGATGATTTTATCTTCTATCAACTTTAGATAATGTATTTTATATGTGATAAATTATCATTGTACGATTTCTTTCTATGCTAGTGGACATATTTATCACCACTTATTCGGCTATTCAGCGACATAATTCAGCTAAAAGTAATAAAATTATGATTAAAATGAGATTGATATGTCTTTTTAGCATTAAAAAAATACATAAAACTTGTTTTTTCTCATCTCGCTGCAGACATATTATATTTAAAATAGCATAGAAAAATGATAATATAACATTACTCATAAAATATTTATAATAAAATTGACTATTAATATAAATTTATTTTGAAACAAGCTGTTTTTTTAACATAAAAGATTTATTCTATACAACTAGAAAAGTAGAAAACCGCCTATATAAAGAAAAAAACCAAAAGATTGGTATAAATATGATGATTAAGCCACAAATAATCAATCAAAATTACAATTTATATGGAATAAAATAGGACAATAACTATAGTTGTCTATCAGAGACGTAATTTATAATTCAATATTGTCAATATTAGTGCATTAAACTTCAAATTGTTACATCAAATTCTAATATCTGGTGTCTAAATAGAAAAATGTATTTTTGAATTTTCAATCTATTTATATTTCCTTTGAAAATTTCATTTTCTTAAAAGATGAATCTATTATTAGATTATACTAAATTACTAAGCACGAAAACTATTTCGATTTCGCCAGTATATTTCTATATATATGAAAAATAAAATAAAAAACTTAAAAAAATAATAATTTATTAACAAGATAATCTTAAACAAAGAAATAAATGGGAAATAGAAATACATATAATAAAATCTCAAAACTTTTCATACTATTGTTTAATTAACAAATAATCTTAACATAAAAAAAATTTCGGTTTTAAATATTATAAAGAACAATTGATATGTCGATCTTTAGAGTCAGAAAATCTAGTTTAATGTATGTAATAGACATATATATGCGTATTATTATTATAAATGTCAATATTAATAATTTTATGGTGATTTAATAATTTATAGATTCTAAATGAAAATTTAAATAAAATCAGAAGAATATTTCGGATAAATAATTTATAAAAAAAAGTATAATAGTTTGTAAAAAAATGGTTAAAAAATATAATAAAATAAATCACAATTTATTGTATCATTATATATAAAATATTTTTCTTTTTTGTTATTCTTTCTCGTAATCTAATTTAAAAGAAAAATCGAATGTTTTGATAACTATATTTTATATCTAGAAAGTTCAAAATTAGAATAGAAAAACAATATGCTAGCATATAATTTTATTTAAGAACGCTTTTCTAACATCACGATGTGTTCGAATATCTTAATCTAAAGATACAATATCCAATAATAACAAAAAAAAATAAAATAGAATGAATATATTTTTTGTTTATAATAGAAAGAAAAAAGCATTGTTCAGAATTTAAAGATAATAATTATAAAAGTAATAAGAATTAATTTTACTTTTACAATAAAAAAGTAAATTATTAATAATTTTGTGGATTAAGGGATGGTAAAAAGTAAAAAAATATCAAAAAACCATAAAAATAATGGTATAATTATCATTGAAAAAGATAAAACATGAAAATATCGTATAAATAATTGCATTGTTGACATTTAGTTATATCTTTATGATCTCAGTTGCATAAGAGCATATAGACATGAACTTTCGGACTTTAATGTTATCATAGCGATGATTAAAAAGATAAACTAAAATAGAAAATATGATAAAGGATATACAGAGCTTTGTTTTTTTTTCAAAAATATGCCCCATTTTCAGAAAAAAACGCATATTTATAAACTCAATGGAAAAAATATCAGTATTATGACAAAATTTCGAAGAAATAGACGGAAATATCATGATAAAAATCGTATAATTTAATTTTCTTATCTAGAAAAGGGGTAAATTTGATCAATGACCATTTTAGATCAGCTTTGTTTAGATAAAGGCCAAAAGAAAACTGTTGAGAACATAACACAGGTTTATAAAAACTAAAAAATAAAAGGATTCATATATTTCTATTCATCAATTCCAGAAAGTATATAATTTTTTTCAAGAATCGCGAAATTTTTACAAAAAAATATATAAATAAAAGAATTCTAGTAATAGCAGTGATATAAATAATAAAATATAATTTCATATAAAGTAACAATATTAAACCTTTGTATACATTCTTATGTAAAATTCAAAAATCAAGATTATTATAACTAAAATGAAGCAAAACAGAATATTTAACATATACGATAAAACATCTTATAGAAGCTTAAGATTATTAATACATTAAAATACAAAATTGAATTATTGTAAGCAAATAATTATATCCAACGAAAAACGTAAAACATAAAAACAAAACAGCAAATGTTGATATATAAATAATATCAAATAATAACAAATAATATCAAATAATTATTCAATTTACAGTGTATATTTAATTTATTTCCTTGTCTATAATTATTATAAAATTTAAACCTTCGATTGAATCTTGCTAAAAAAAAAGTCCAAATTAATTAAAATAAAACCCATGTCTATAATCATTGTAAAATTTGAACCTTCAGACAAAATCCATCTAAATAAAATTTCAAAAAAAAAATTTCAAAATTGATTTTATTTAACCCACGTCTAAAATCATTATAAAACATATATCTTCGGAATATACCATAATTCTTGAATAAAATTCTATAAATATGAAAATTCTACTATAATATTCACTTGAAACAGTAAATGCTTGGCAATTTAATAATTTGAGTGGATAAAACCATGAATTTTTAAATCTAGAAATATAAAATTTATGTTCACATTTGAAAAGTTAACTATTAGATTTATTAAAAAATGGAAGATAACGAAAAAAATATAAAGTCATTTACAAAAAAAGAGGACCAAACAGCCATAAAATTGTTTTAAAATATAATAATAAATTTTCTAGGTTTTATCGATTTGTAAAAAAAACAACAAATATATTATTTAGTTTAACAAATAAAAATAAAATCTAAAATAACATACGATTTTTGATTTTATTTATATAAAAACAGAAAAAGAAACAAAATTTATCATAATGTAATAGTTATATCGATTAGAGAATAAATATAAAAACATTATATTACGCTATTCAAATCAAATATAATAAAGTATAAAATAATAAAATAGTTCATATAGAAGAGGTTTCTCAGCATATTAATATCTTTTTTGTTATTCAAAGAGCATAAAAAAAGACTATCATGTATATGAATAAACCCAGTCTTTTAAAATTTAAGAGATAGAATCTATAAAAGTATATATAGTTAAACACAAAATAATCGTTTTTATATAGTAAAACATATAAAAATGTAACGAGTAATATTCAAACCTATTTATAAGAAAAAAAATTATTATGCAATTAAATATTAATCTTTAAATAGTTAAACATATGATTTGAAATCAATTATCTATAAAAACAAAAAAAACCTTTTTTTATTCACATAAGGCTTATTATGTAATTTTATAAACAAATAAAACAGATTATCAAGAAAAGGGAAAAAAAACATTGTATTTTTAAGATAAAACTCACACTACGATACAGAAGATAAGTTTTTATTGTTACAGCTTATGGATTTTAAAAACGAAAAACTTCAAATTATAGCAGAAGGAATTGCATAAAAAACCTTTTTTATATTGTTTCATACCACTAATAGTATTTTTTATCGTTTTTTACAAACACGGATATGTGATTTTTTATGTCAATCGAATAGATTTAAAATCACAAATAAATGTAAACTTTTACTATAGAAAAAAGCATCAGAACTTATTTGTGTTAACTTTTGTAGACAATTGCTTCTATTTAACATATATATATAAAATATCCAAAATACAACAATTTAAATAATGCAAGTTATATAAAATCCAGGTTTTATGTTGCCAAGAAAAGACGAAAAATGTATTTATTACGTTTTTGGATATAATTTATGAATATTTGCTGTTGAAGCAATCTTAATATAGAAGAGTGATTATATCTTGCAATTATATCTCTTATTTATGTTTTATTTTGTAATCTAGCACAGATTTTGATGTTTTTTTTTTCATTACAAAAAAGTGATAAAAGGCTTTTTAATTTGTAAAAGACATCAATGGCTAAATATTTTATTCACTAAAACTGAAAGATTTTAGATGAAGATTAACTGATCATTGAAAACATGGTAAGAAATAATATCATAAACGAGTGATAAATATAATAATAGAGTCGCCCCTACCCTAGAAGGGCGACTCTATTGTTGTGTTCATTGCATCGTAATTTAAAAAATATAAATATATTATTTTTATAGAAACATAAAACATAGATTATCATATATAAATTGTCGAATTTTTTGCTATAAAATACACTTTTTATAATAAAATCAAGTATTTATGCATTTTTCACTTTATATCAGAGCAATATGTTTATTATTTCTGCATATATATTTACTTTTTAAACATGACAAATCTAAAAAAAAAGGCTAACTACTTTTTTATTATATGGTAAATGCATTATAATAAATGTTATAAGAAAAAAACAGAAAATAAAACTATTAATAACTAGATATATAAAGAAAAATGCTAATTTCTATTATTATAAATAAAGAAATAGTATTTAACAAACACCGTATTCTAAAATAGACATTTTTTCTTCATCCTAGCTGAACTATTTAACAATTTATGTATTTTTTTAACAACAATTTATTATAAATGTTCTATTATAGAAATATTCAACATTAGATGTGTTAATTTGCAAGAGAAAAATACCAAAAAAGGGTTTTTATTCAGCTATCTAACAGAATTAGCCCCTCTTTATAGTTATTTAGGCGACTATATGTATCAAATAGCATATAAATCACCAGAATAGTATATAAAAAATGCTTTCTTTAAATTTTTAATCATTAAATCTGTTGTTTGTTTTACTTTAGCAAGCAGATTTAAACTCAAAATCATGTCTATTTTACCGAAATGTGTTATCGATGTGTGTGAATAATTTACAAAATACATTATATTGGGTTTTAATTATATCTCAGTGTATAAAAAATCGAAAAAGTTGGTATTTTAGATGATTAGAAATATAAAAAAAAATTACATAAAATTAAAAAAAAGAAGAAGAAAAAAAACATTTTTCTTCATTTACTTAATAAATTAAACAGCTTTTTTGACATTTGACTCATAAAAATTACCTATTTTAGCATTATCCACCTTTTTTTTCGTATATAAGAAACATACTATAAAAATCCTATTTAAAAGACATCAAAATCAATTAAATGATATCAAAATCTTTTTTTATAATTGAATATTTTAATAAGATATAAAAATATATTCAATATTTTATGTAATTGATCATTAAAAGAAAAAAAAATAATAGGACCCTTAAACTTTCTACTAAAATCCCATATCAAAATACATCAAGCATAATCTATAACGATTTATAATTCAAAACATATTTTTTCGATTTGGTGTATATGATAGTTATTATCACATAAAAAAACCACTAAAATAAAGAAAAAAAATAGTCGACTTAATCCACACATAAAAGTTTCAGAAACAAGAAAAATATAAAATTTATGATTTTCTAAGTATTTTACGTTTTAAAAAGATAATTTCAATAGGGAAAACTTTATTTTATTACAAGAAAAAAAATCCCTTTTTTTTGCGATGTCATTAATTATTAAAAAAAATCGCAGATAATGAGAAATATGAGAAAGTCAGAATGTGTATCTTAGCTTATAAAAGTATGATCAGCAAGTAAAAATTGTTTTTTTTGCCAAACAGGACTTGGTTCTAGGTTTTTTTTAAGACAGAAAAAAATATGGCAACATATAAAGCTTGGAATTGACCAAAAAATCAATAAATTCACCTTTTCTGGTTAACAAAACAAATGTACTAATATTAGATATGTCTAGTAGAGTATATAAATATCCATTATAAGGCAAAAAAATCTTAAATATAACCAAGTTTGTTATGGCTATATATCCACAAAAAGATGATTTTATCTTCTATCAACTTTAGATAATGTATTTTATATGTGATAAATTATCATTGTACGATTTCTTTCTATGCTAGTGGACATATTTATCACCACTTATTCGGCTATTCAGCGACATAATTCAGCTAAAAGTAATAAAATTATGATTAAAATGAGATTGATATGTCTTTTTAGCATTAAAAAAATACATAAAACTTGTTTTTTCTCATCTCGCTGCAGACATATTATATTTAAAATAGCATAGAAAAATGATAATATAACATTACTCATAAAATATTTATAATAAAATTGACTATTAATATAAATTTATTTTGAAACAAGCTGTTTTTTTAACATAAAAGATTTATTCTATACAACTAGAAAAGTAGAAAACCGCCTATATAAAGAAAAAAACCAAAAGATTGGTATAAATATGATGATTAAGCCACAAATAATCAATCAAAATTACAATTTATATGGAATAAAATAGGACAATAACTATAGTTGTCTATCAGAGACGTAATTTATAATTCAATATTGTCAATATTAGTGCATTAAACTTCAAATTGTTACATCAAATTCTAATATCTGGTGTCTAAATAGAAAAATGTATTTTTGAATTTTCAATCTATTTATATTTCCTTTGAAAATTTCATTTTCTTAAAAGATGAATCTATTATTAGATTATACTAAATTACTAAGCACGAAAACTATTTCGATTTCGCCAGTATATTTCTATATATATGAAAAATAAAATAAAAAACTTAAAAAAATAATAATTTATTAACAAGATAATCTTAAACAAAGAAATAAATGGGAAATAGAAATACATATAATAAAATCTCAAAACTTTTCATACTATTGTTTAATTAACAAATAATCTTAACATAAAAAAAATTTCGGTTTTAAATATTATAAAGAACAATTGATATGTCGATCTTTAGAGTCAGAAAATCTAGTTTAATGTATGTAATAGACATATATATGCGTATTATTATTATAAATGTCAATATTAATAATTTTATGGTGATTTAATAATTTATAGATTCTAAATGAAAATTTAAATAAAATCAGAAGAATATTTCGGATAAATAATTTATAAAAAAAAGTATAATAGTTTGTAAAAAAATGGTTAAAAAATATAATAAAATAAATCACAATTTATTGTATCATTATATATAAAATATTTTTCTTTTTTGTTATTCTTTCTCGTAATCTAATTTAAAAGAAAAATCGAATGTTTTGATAACTATATTTTATATCTAGAAAGTTCAAAATTAGAATAGAAAAACAATATGCTAGCATATAATTTTATTTAAGAACGCTTTTCTAACATCACGATGTGTTCGAATATCTTAATCTAAAGATACAATATCCAATAATAACAAAAAAAAATAAAATAGAATGAATATATTTTTTGTTTATAATAGAAAGAAAAAAGCATTGTTCAGAATTTAAAGATAATAATTATAAAAGTAATAAGAATTAATTTTACTTTTACAATAAAAAAGTAAATTATTAATAATTTTGTGGATTAAGGGATGGTAAAAAGTAAAAAAATATCAAAAAACCATAAAAATAATGGTATAATTATCATTGAAAAAGATAAAACATGAAAATATCGTATAAATAATTGCATTGTTGACATTTAGTTATATCTTTATGATCTCAGTTGCATAAGAGCATATAGACATGAACTTTCGGACTTTAATGTTATCATAGCGATGATTAAAAAGATAAACTAAAATAGAAAATATGATAAAGGATATACAGAGCTTTGTTTTTTTTTCAAAAATATGCCCCATTTTCAGAAAAAAACGCATATTTATAAACTCAATGGAAAAAATATCAGTATTATGACAAAATTTCGAAGAAATAGACGGAAATATCATGATAAAAATCGTATAATTTAATTTTCTTATCTAGAAAAGGGGTAAATTTGATCAATGACCATTTTAGATCAGCTTTGTTTAGATAAAGGCCAAAAGAAAACTGTTGAGAACATAACACAGGTTTATAAAAACTAAAAAATAAAAGGATTCATATATTTCTATTCATCAATTCCAGAAAGTATATAATTTTTTTCAAGAATCGCGAAATTTTTACAAAAAAATATATAAATAAAAGAATTCTAGTAATAGCAGTGATATAAATAATAAAATATAATTTCATATAAAGTAACAATATTAAACCTTTGTATACATTCTTATGTAAAATTCAAAAATCAAGATTATTATAACTAAAATGAAGCAAAACAGAATATTTAACATATACGATAAAACATCTTATAGAAGCTTAAGATTATTAATACATTAAAATACAAAATTGAATTATTGTAAGCAAATAATTATATCCAACGAAAAACGTAAAACATAAAAACAAAACAGCAAATGTTGATATATAAATAATATCAAATAATAACAAATAATATCAAATAATTATTCAATTTACAGTGTATATTTAATTTATTTCCTTGTCTATAATTATTATAAAATTTAAACCTTCGATTGAATCTTGCTAAAAAAAAAGTCCAAATTAATTAAAATAAAACCCATGTCTATAATCATTGTAAAATTTGAACCTTCAGACAAAATCCATCTAAATAAAATTTCAAAAAAAAAATTTCAAAATTGATTTTATTTAACCCACGTCTAAAATCATTATAAAACATATATCTTCGGAATATACCATAATTCTTGAATAAAATTCTATAAATATGAAAATTCTACTATAATATTCACTTGAAACAGTAAATGCTTGGCAATTTAATAATTTGAGTGGATAAAACCATGAATTTTTAAATCTAGAAATATAAAATTTATGTTCACATTTGAAAAGTTAACTATTAGATTTATTAAAAAATGGAAGATAACGAAAAAAATATAAAGTCATTTACAAAAAAAGAGGACCAAACAGCCATAAAATTGTTTTAAAATATAATAATAAATTTTCTAGGTTTTATCGATTTGTAAAAAAAACAACAAATATATTATTTAGTTTAACAAATAAAAATAAAATCTAAAATAACATACGATTTTTGATTTTATTTATATAAAAACAGAAAAAGAAACAAAATTTATCATAATGTAATAGTTATATCGATTAGAGAATAAATATAAAAACATTATATTACGCTATTCAAATCAAATATAATAAAGTATAAAATAATAAAATAGTTCATATAGAAGAGGTTTCTCAGCATATTAATATCTTTTTTGTTATTCAAAGAGCATAAAAAAAGACTATCATGTATATGAATAAACCCAGTCTTTTAAAATTTAAGAGATAGAATCTATAAAAGTATATATAGTTAAACACAAAATAATCGTTTTTATATAGTAAAACATATAAAAATGTAACGAGTAATATTCAAACCTATTTATAAGAAAAAAAATTATTATGCAATTAAATATTAATCTTTAAATAGTTAAACATATGATTTGAAATCAATTATCTATAAAAACAAAAAAAACCTTTTTTTATTCACATAAGGCTTATTATGTAATTTTATAAACAAATAAAACAGATTATCAAGAAAAGGGAAAAAAAACATTGTATTTTTAAGATAAAACTCACACTACGATACAGAAGATAAGTTTTTATTGTTACAGCTTATGGATTTTAAAAACGAAAAACTTCAAATTATAGCAGAAGGAATTGCATAAAAAACCTTTTTTATATTGTTTCATACCACTAATAGTATTTTTTATCGTTTTTTACAAACACGGATATGTGATTTTTTATGTCAATCGAATAGATTTAAAATCACAAATAAATGTAAACTTTTACTATAGAAAAAAGCATCAGAACTTATTTGTGTTAACTTTTGTAGACAATTGCTTCTATTTAACATATATATATAAAATATCCAAAATACAACAATTTAAATAATGCAAGTTATATAAAATCCAGGTTTTATGTTGCCAAGAAAAGACGAAAAATGTATTTATTACGTTTTTGGATATAATTTATGAATATTTGCTGTTGAAGCAATCTTAATATAGAAGAGTGATTATATCTTGCAATTATATCTCTTATTTATGTTTTATTTTGTAATCTAGCACAGATTTTGATGTTTTTTTTTTCATTACAAAAAAGTGATAAAAGGCTTTTTAATTTGTAAAAGACATCAATGGCTAAATATTTTATTCACTAAAACTGAAAGATTTTAGATGAAGATTAACTGATCATTGAAAACATGGTAAGAAATAATATCATAAACGAGTGATAAATATAATAATAGAGTCGCCCCTACCCTAGAAGGGCGACTCTATTGTTGTGTTCATTGCATCGTAATTTAAAAAATATAAATATATTATTTTTATAGAAACATAAAACATAGATTATCATATATAAATTGTCGAATTTTTTGCTATAAAATACACTTTTTATAATAAAATCAAGTATTTATGCATTTTTCACTTTATATCAGAGCAATATGTTTATTATTTCTGCATATATATTTACTTTTTAAACATGACAAATCTAAAAAAAAAGGCTAACTACTTTTTTATTATATGGTAAATGCATTATAATAAATGTTATAAGAAAAAAACAGAAAATAAAACTATTAATAACTAGATATATAAAGAAAAATGCTAATTTCTATTATTATAAATAAAGAAATAGTATTTAACAAACACCGTATTCTAAAATAGACATTTTTTCTTCATCCTAGCTGAACTATTTAACAATTTATGTATTTTTTTAACAACAATTTATTATAAATGTTCTATTATAGAAATATTCAACATTAGATGTGTTAATTTGCAAGAGAAAAATACCAAAAAAGGGTTTTTATTCAGCTATCTAACAGAATTAGCCCCTCTTTATAGTTATTTAGGCGACTATATGTATCAAATAGCATATAAATCACCAGAATAGTATATAAAAAATGCTTTCTTTAAATTTTTAATCATTAAATCTGTTGTTTGTTTTACTTTAGCAAGCAGATTTAAACTCAAAATCATGTCTATTTTACCGAAATGTGTTATCGATGTGTGTGAATAATTTACAAAATACATTATATTGGGTTTTAATTATATCTCAGTGTATAAAAAATCGAAAAAGTTGGTATTTTAGATGATTAGAAATATAAAAAAAAATTACATAAAATTAAAAAAAAAGAAGAAAAAAAAACATTTTTCTTCATTTACTTAATAAATTAAACAGCTTTTTTGACATTTGACTCATAAAAATTACCTATTTTAGCATTATCCACCTTTTTTTTCGTATATAAGAAACATACTATAAAAATCCTATTTAAAAGACATCAAAATCAATTAAATGATATCAAAATCTTTTTTTATAATTGAATATTTTAATAAGATATAAAAATATATTCAATATTTTATGTAATTGATCATTAAAAGAAAAAAAAATAATAGGACCCTTAAACTTTCTACTAAAATCCCATATCAAAATACATCAAGCATAATCTATAACGATTTATAATTCAAAACATATTTTTTCGATTTGGTGTATATGATAGTTATTATCACATAAAAAAACCACTAAAATAAAGAAAAAAAATAGTCGACTTAATCCACACATAAAAGTTTCAGAAACAAGAAAAATATAAAATTTATGATTTTCTAAGTATTTTACGTTTTAAAAAGATAATTTCAATAGGGAAAACTTTATTTTATTACAAGAAAAAAAATCCCTTTTTTTTGCGATGTCATTAATTATTAAAAAAAATCGCAGATAATGAGAAATATGAGAAAGTCAGAATGTGTATCTTAGCTTATAAAAGTATGATCAGCAAGTAAAAATTGTTTTTTTTGCCAAACAGGACTTGGTTCTAGGTTTTTTTTAAGACAGAAAAAAATATGGCAACATATAAAGCTTGGAATTGACCAAAAAATCAATAAATTCACCTTTTCTGGTTAACAAAACAAATGTACTAATATTAGATATGTCTAGTAGAGTATATAAATATCCATTATAAGGCAAAAAAATCTTAAATATAACCAAGTTTGTTATGGCTATATATCCACAAAAAGATGATTTTATCTTCTATCAACTTTAGATAATGTATTTTATATGTGATAAATTATCATTGTACGATTTCTTTCTATGCTAGTGGACATATTTATCACCACTTATTCGGCTATTCAGCGACATAATTCAGCTAAAAGTAATAAAATTATGATTAAAATGAGATTGATATGTCTTTTTAGCATTAAAAAAATACATAAAACTTGTTTTTTCTCATCTCGCTGCAGACATATTATATTTAAAATAGCATAGAAAAATGATAATATAACATTACTCATAAAATATTTATAATAAAATTGACTATTAATATAAATTTATTTTGAAACAAGCTGTTTTTTTAACATAAAAGATTTATTCTATACAACTAGAAAAGTAGAAAACCGCCTATATAAAGAAAAAAACCAAAAGATTGGTATAAATATGATGATTAAGCCACAAATAATCAATCAAAATTACAATTTATATGGAATAAAATAGGACAATAACTATAGTTGTCTATCAGAGACGTAATTTATAATTCAATATTGTCAATATTAGTGCATTAAACTTCAAATTGTTACATCAAATTCTAATATCTGGTGTCTAAATAGAAAAATGTATTTTTGAATTTTCAATCTATTTATATTTCCTTTGAAAATTTCATTTTCTTAAAAGATGAATCTATTATTAGATTATACTAAATTACTAAGCACGAAAACTATTTCGATTTCGCCAGTATATTTCTATATATATGAAAAATAAAATAAAAAACTTAAAAAAATAATAATTTATTAACAAGATAATCTTAAACAAAGAAATAAATGGGAAATAGAAATACATATAATAAAATCTCAAAACTTTTCATACTATTGTTTAATTAACAAATAATCTTAACATAAAAAAAATTTCGGTTTTAAATATTATAAAGAACAATTGATATGTCGATCTTTAGAGTCAGAAAATCTAGTTTAATGTATGTAATAGACATATATATGCGTATTATTATTATAAATGTCAATATTAATAATTTTATGGTGATTTAATAATTTATAGATTCTAAATGAAAATTTAAATAAAATCAGAAGAATATTTCGGATAAATAATTTATAAAAAAAAGTATAATAGTTTGTAAAAAAATGGTTAAAAAATATAATAAAATAAATCACAATTTATTGTATCATTATATATAAAATATTTTTCTTTTTTGTTATTCTTTCTCGTAATCTAATTTAAAAGAAAAATCGAATGTTTTGATAACTATATTTTATATCTAGAAAGTTCAAAATTAGAATAGAAAAACAATATGCTAGCATATAATTTTATTTAAGAACGCTTTTCTAACATCACGATGTGTTCGAATATCTTAATCTAAAGATACAATATCCAATAATAACAAAAAAAAATAAAATAGAATGAATATATTTTTTGTTTATAATAGAAAGAAAAAAGCATTGTTCAGAATTTAAAGATAATAATTATAAAAGTAATAAGAATTAATTTTACTTTTACAATAAAAAAGTAAATTATTAATAATTTTGTGGATTAAGGGATGGTAAAAAGTAAAAAAATATCAAAAAACCATAAAAATAATGGTATAATTATCATTGAAAAAGATAAAACATGAAAATATCGTATAAATAATTGCATTGTTGACATTTAGTTATATCTTTATGATCTCAGTTGCATAAGAGCATATAGACATGAACTTTCGGACTTTAATGTTATCATAGCGATGATTAAAAAGATAAACTAAAATAGAAAATATGATAAAGGATATACAGAGCTTTGTTTTTTTTTCAAAAATATGCCCCATTTTCAGAAAAAAACGCATATTTATAAACTCAATGGAAAAAATATCAGTATTATGACAAAATTTCGAAGAAATAGACGGAAATATCATGATAAAAATCGTATAATTTAATTTTCTTATCTAGAAAAGGGGTAAATTTGATCAATGACCATTTTAGATCAGCTTTGTTTAGATAAAGGCCAAAAGAAAACTGTTGAGAACATAACACAGGTTTATAAAAACTAAAAAATAAAAGGATTCATATATTTCTATTCATCAATTCCAGAAAGTATATAATTTTTTTCAAGAATCGCGAAATTTTTACAAAAAAATATATAAATAAAAGAATTCTAGTAATAGCAGTGATATAAATAATAAAATATAATTTCATATAAAGTAACAATATTAAACCTTTGTATACATTCTTATGTAAAATTCAAAAATCAAGATTATTATAACTAAAATGAAGCAAAACAGAATATTTAACATATACGATAAAACATCTTATAGAAGCTTAAGATTATTAATACATTAAAATACAAAATTGAATTATTGTAAGCAAATAATTATATCCAACGAAAAACGTAAAACATAAAAACAAAACAGCAAATGTTGATATATAAATAATATCAAATAATAACAAATAATATCAAATAATTATTCAATTTACAGTGTATATTTAATTTATTTCCTTGTCTATAATTATTATAAAATTTAAACCTTCGATTGAATCTTGCTAAAAAAAAAGTCCAAATTAATTAAAATAAAACCCATGTCTATAATCATTGTAAAATTTGAACCTTCAGACAAAATCCATCTAAATAAAATTTCAAAAAAAAAATTTCAAAATTGATTTTATTTAACCCACGTCTAAAATCATTATAAAACATATATCTTCGGAATATACCATAATTCTTGAATAAAATTCTATAAATATGAAAATTCTACTATAATATTCACTTGAAACAGTAAATGCTTGGCAATTTAATAATTTGAGTGGATAAAACCATGAATTTTTAAATCTAGAAATATAAAATTTATGTTCACATTTGAAAAGTTAACTATTAGATTTATTAAAAAATGGAAGATAACGAAAAAAATATAAAGTCATTTACAAAAAAAGAGGACCAAACAGCCATAAAATTGTTTTAAAATATAATAATAAATTTTCTAGGTTTTATCGATTTGTAAAAAAAACAACAAATATATTATTTAGTTTAACAAATAAAAATAAAATCTAAAATAACATACGATTTTTGATTTTATTTATATAAAAACAGAAAAAGAAACAAAATTTATCATAATGTAATAGTTATATCGATTAGAGAATAAATATAAAAACATTATATTACGCTATTCAAATCAAATATAATAAAGTATAAAATAATAAAATAGTTCATATAGAAGAGGTTTCTCAGCATATTAATATCTTTTTTGTTATTCAAAGAGCATAAAAAAAGACTATCATGTATATGAATAAACCCAGTCTTTTAAAATTTAAGAGATAGAATCTATAAAAGTATATATAGTTAAACACAAAATAATCGTTTTTATATAGTAAAACATATAAAAATGTAACGAGTAATATTCAAACCTATTTATAAGAAAAAAAATTATTATGCAATTAAATATTAATCTTTAAATAGTTAAACATATGATTTGAAATCAATTATCTATAAAAACAAAAAAAACCTTTTTTTATTCACATAAGGCTTATTATGTAATTTTATAAACAAATAAAACAGATTATCAAGAAAAGGGAAAAAAAACATTGTATTTTTAAGATAAAACTCACACTACGATACAGAAGATAAGTTTTTATTGTTACAGCTTATGGATTTTAAAAACGAAAAACTTCAAATTATAGCAGAAGGAATTGCATAAAAAACCTTTTTTATATTGTTTCATACCACTAATAGTATTTTTTATCGTTTTTTACAAACACGGATATGTGATTTTTTATGTCAATCGAATAGATTTAAAATCACAAATAAATGTAAACTTTTACTATAGAAAAAAGCATCAGAACTTATTTGTGTTAACTTTTGTAGACAATTGCTTCTATTTAACATATATATATAAAATATCCAAAATACAACAATTTAAATAATGCAAGTTATATAAAATCCAGGTTTTATGTTGCCAAGAAAAGACGAAAAATGTATTTATTACGTTTTTGGATATAATTTATGAATATTTGCTGTTGAAGCAATCTTAATATAGAAGAGTGATTATATCTTGCAATTATATCTCTTATTTATGTTTTATTTTGTAATCTAGCACAGATTTTGATGTTTTTTTTTTCATTACAAAAAAGTGATAAAAGGCTTTTTAATTTGTAAAAGACATCAATGGCTAAATATTTTATTCACTAAAACTGAAAGATTTTAGATGAAGATTAACTGATCATTGAAAACATGGTAAGAAATAATATCATAAACGAGTGATAAATATAATAATAGAGTCGCCCCTACCCTAGAAGGGCGACTCTATTGTTGTGTTCATTGCATCGTAATTTAAAAAATATAAATATATTATTTTTATAGAAACATAAAACATAGATTATCATATATAAATTGTCGAATTTTTTGCTATAAAATACACTTTTTATAATAAAATCAAGTATTTATGCATTTTTCACTTTATATCAGAGCAATATGTTTATTATTTCTGCATATATATTTACTTTTTAAACATGACAAATCTAAAAAAAAAGGCTAACTACTTTTTTATTATATGGTAAATGCATTATAATAAATGTTATAAGAAAAAAACAGAAAATAAAACTATTAATAACTAGATATATAAAGAAAAATGCTAATTTCTATTATTATAAATAAAGAAATAGTATTTAACAAACACCGTATTCTAAAATAGACATTTTTTCTTCATCCTAGCTGAACTATTTAACAATTTATGTATTTTTTTAACAACAATTTATTATAAATGTTCTATTATAGAAATATTCAACATTAGATGTGTTAATTTGCAAGAGAAAAATACCAAAAAAGGGTTTTTATTCAGCTATCTAACAGAATTAGCCCCTCTTTATAGTTATTTAGGCGACTATATGTATCAAATAGCATATAAATCACCAGAATAGTATATAAAAAATGCTTTCTTTAAATTTTTAATCATTAAATCTGTTGTTTGTTTTACTTTAGCAAGCAGATTTAAACTCAAAATCATGTCTATTTTACCGAAATGTGTTATCGATGTGTGTGAATAATTTACAAAATACATTATATTGGGTTTTAATTATATCTCAGTGTATAAAAAATCGAAAAAGTTGGTATTTTAGATGATTAGAAATATAAAAAAAATTACATAAAATTAAAAAAAAAGAAGAAAAAAAAACATTTTTCTTCATTTACTTAATAAATTAAACAGCTTTTTTGACATTTGACTCATAAAAATTACCTATTTTAGCATTATCCACCTTTTTTTTCGTATATAAGAAACATACTATAAAAATCCTATTTAAAAGACATCAAAATCAATTAAATGATATCAAAATCTTTTTTTATAATTGAATATTTTAATAAGATATAAAAATATATTCAATATTTTATGTAATTGATCATTAAAAGAAAAAAAAATAATAGGACCCTTAAACTTTCTACTAAAATCCCATATCAAAATACATCAAGCATAATCTATAACGATTTATAATTCAAAACATATTTTTTCGATTTGGTGTATATGATAGTTATTATCACATAAAAAAACCACTAAAATAAAGAAAAAAAATAGTCGACTTAATCCACACATAAAAGTTTCAGAAACAAGAAAAATATAAAATTTATGATTTTCTAAGTATTTTACGTTTTAAAAAGATAATTTCAATAGGGAAAACTTTATTTTATTACAAGAAAAAAAATCCCTTTTTTTTGCGATGTCATTAATTATTAAAAAAAATCGCAGATAATGAGAAATATGAGAAAGTCAGAATGTGTATCTTAGCTTATAAAAGTATGATCAGCAAGTAAAAATTGTTTTTTTTTGCCAAACAGGACTTGGTTCTAGGTTTTTTTTAAGACAGAAAAAAATATGGCAACATATAAAGCTTGGAATTGACCAAAAAATCAATAAATTCACCTTTTCTGGTTAACAAAACAAATGTACTAATATTAGATATGTCTAGTAGAGTATATAAATATCCATTATAAGGCAAAAAAATCTTAAATATAACCAAGTTTGTTATGGCTATATATCCACAAAAAGATGATTTTATCTTCTATCAACTTTAGATAATGTATTTTATATGTGATAAATTATCATTGTACGATTTCTTTCTATGCTAGTGGACATATTTATCACCACTTATTCGGCTATTCAGCGACATAATTCAGCTAAAAGTAATAAAATTATGATTAAAATGAGATTGATATGTCTTTTTAGCATTAAAAAAATACATAAAACTTGTTTTTTCTCATCTCGCTGCAGACATATTATATTTAAAATAGCATAGAAAAATGATAATATAACATTACTCATAAAATATTTATAATAAAATTGACTATTAATATAAATTTATTTTGAAACAAGCTGTTTTTTTAACATAAAAGATTTATTCTATACAACTAGAAAAGTAGAAAACCGCCTATATAAAGAAAAAAACCAAAAGATTGGTATAAATATGATGATTAAGCCACAAATAATCAATCAAAATTACAATTTATATGGAATAAAATAGGACAATAACTATAGTTGTCTATCAGAGACGTAATTTATAATTCAATATTGTCAATATTAGTGCATTAAACTTCAAATTGTTACATCAAATTCTAATATCTGGTGTCTAAATAGAAAAATGTATTTTTGAATTTTCAATCTATTTATATTTCCTTTGAAAATTTCATTTTCTTAAAAGATGAATCTATTATTAGATTATACTAAATTACTAAGCACGAAAACTATTTCGATTTCGCCAGTATATTTCTATATATATGAAAAATAAAATAAAAAACTTAAAAAAATAATAATTTATTAACAAGATAATCTTAAACAAAGAAATAAATGGGAAATAGAAATACATATAATAAAATCTCAAAACTTTTCATACTATTGTTTAATTAACAAATAATCTTAACATAAAAAAAATTCGGTTTTAAATATTATAAAGAACAATTGATATGTCGATCTTTAGAGTCAGAAAATCTAGTTTAATGTATGTAATAGACATATATATGCGTATTATTATTATAAATGTCAATATTAATAATTTTATGGTGATTTAATAATTTATAGATTCTAAATGAAAATTTAAATAAAATCAGAAGAATATTTCGGATAAATAATTTATAAAAAAAAGTATAATAGTTTGTAAAAAAATGGTTAAAAAATATAATAAAATAAATCACAATTTATTGTATCATTATATATAAAATATTTTTCTTTTTTGTTATTCTTTCTCGTAATCTAATTTAAAAGAAAAATCGAATGTTTTGATAACTATATTTTATATCTAGAAAGTTCAAAATTAGAATAGAAAAACAATATGCTAGCATATAATTTTATTTAAGAACGCTTTTCTAACATCACGATGTGTTCGAATATCTTAATCTAAAGATACAATATCCAATAATAACAAAAAAAAATAAAATAGAATGAATATATTTTTTGTTTATAATAGAAAGAAAAAAGCATTGTTCAGAATTTAAAGATAATAATTATAAAAGTAATAAGAATTAATTTTACTTTTACAATAAAAAAGTAAATTATTAATAATTTTGTGGATTAAGGGATGGTAAAAAGTAAAAAAATATCAAAAAACCATAAAAATAATGGTATAATTATCATTGAAAAAGATAAAACATGAAAATATCGTATAAATAATTGCATTGTTGACATTTAGTTATATCTTTATGATCTCAGTTGCATAAGAGCATATAGACATGAACTTTCGGACTTTAATGTTATCATAGCGATGATTAAAAAGATAAACTAAAATAGAAAATATGATAAAGGATATACAGAGCTTTGTTTTTTTTTCAAAAATATGCCCCATTTTCAGAAAAAAACGCATATTTATAAACTCAATGGAAAAAATATCAGTATTATGACAAAATTTCGAAGAAATAGACGGAAATATCATGATAAAAATCGTATAATTTAATTTTCTTATCTAGAAAAGGGGTAAATTTGATCAATGACCATTTTAGATCAGCTTTGTTTAGATAAAGGCCAAAGAAAACTGTTGAGAACATAACACAGGTTTATAAAAACTAAAAAATAAAAGGATTCATATATTTCTATTCATCAATTCCAGAAAGTATATAATTTTTTTCAAGAATCGCGAAATTTTTACAAAAAAATATATAAATAAAAGAATTCTAGTAATAGCAGTGATATAAATAATAAAATATAATTTCATATAAAGTAACAATATTAAACCTTTGTATACATTCTTATGTAAAATTCAAAAATCAAGATTATTATAACTAAAATGAAGCAAAACAGAATATTTAACATATACGATAAAACATCTTATAGAAGCTTAAGATTATTAATACATTAAAATACAAAATTGAATTATTGTAAGCAAATAATTATATCCAACGAAAAACGTAAAACATAAAAACAAAACAGCAAATGTTGATATATAAATAATATCAAATAATAACAAATAATATCAAATAATTATTCAATTTACAGTGTATATTTAATTTATTTCCTTGTCTATAATTATTATAAAATTTAAACCTTCGATTGAATCTTGCTAAAAAAAAAGTCCAAATTAATTAAAATAAAACCCATGTCTATAATCATTGTAAAATTTGAACCTTCAGACAAAATCCATCTAAATAAAATTTCAAAAAAAAAATTTCAAAATTGATTTTATTTAACCCACGTCTAAAATCATTATAAAACATATATCTTCGGAATATACCATAATTCTTGAATAAAATTCTATAAATATGAAAATTCTACTATAATATTCACTTGAAACAGTAAATGCTTGGCAATTTAATAATTTGAGTGGATAAAACCATGAATTTTTAAATCTAGAAATATAAAATTTATGTTCACATTTGAAAAGTTAACTATTAGATTTATTAAAAAATGGAAGATAACGAAAAAAATATAAAGTCATTTACAAAAAAAGAGGACCAAACAGCCATAAAATTGTTTTAAAATATAATAATAAATTTTCTAGGTTTTATCGATTTGTAAAAAAAACAACAAATATATTATTTAGTTTAACAAATAAAAATAAAATCTAAAATAACATACGATTTTTGATTTTATTTATATAAAAACAGAAAAAGAAACAAATTTATCATAATGTAATAGTTATATCGATTAGAGAATAAATATAAAAACATTATATTACGCTATTCAAATCAAATATAATAAAGTATAAAATAATAAAATAGTTCATATAGAAGAGGTTTCTCAGCATATTAATATCTTTTTTGTTATTCAAAGAGCATAAAAAAAGACTATCATGTATATGAATAAACCCAGTCTTTTAAAATTTAAGAGATAGAATCTATAAAAGTATATATAGTTAAACACAAAATAATCGTTTTTATATAGTAAAACATATAAAAATGTAACGAGTAATATTCAAACCTATTTATAAGAAAAAAAATTATTATGCAATTAAATATTAATCTTTAAATAGTTAAACATATGATTTGAAATCAATTATCTATAAAAACAAAAAAAACCTTTTTTTATTCACATAAGGCTTATTATGTAATTTTATAAACAAATAAAACAGATTATCAAGAAAAGGGAAAAAAAACATTGTATTTTTAAGATAAAACTCACACTACGATACAGAAGATAAGTTTTTATTGTTACAGCTTATGGATTTTAAAAACGAAAAACTTCAAATTATAGCAGAAGGAATTGCATAAAAAACCTTTTTTATATTGTTTCATACCACTAATAGTATTTTTTATCGTTTTTTACAAACACGGATATGTGATTTTTTATGTCAATCGAATAGATTTAAAATCACAAATAAATGTAAACTTTTACTATAGAAAAAAGCATCAGAACTTATTTGTGTTAACTTTTGTAGACAATTGCTTCTATTTAACATATATATATAAAATATCCAAAATACAACAATTTAAATAATGCAAGTTATATAAAATCCAGGTTTTATGTTGCCAAGAAAAGACGAAAAATGTATTTATTACGTTTTTGGATATAATTTATGAATATTTGCTGTTGAAGCAATCTTAATATAGAAGAGTGATTATATCTTGCAATTATATCTCTTATTTATGTTTTATTTTGTAATCTAGCACAGATTTTGATGTTTTTTTTTTCATTACAAAAAAGTGATAAAAGGCTTTTTAATTTGTAAAAGACATCAATGGCTAAATATTTTATTCACTAAAACTGAAAGATTTTAGATGAAGATTAACTGATCATTGAAAACATGGTAAGAAATAATATCATAAACGAGTGATAAATATAATAATAGAGTCGCCCCTACCCTAGAAGGGCGACTCTATTGTTGTGTTCATTGCATCGTAATTTAAAAAATATAAATATATTATTTTTATAGAAACATAAAACATAGATTATCATATATAAATTGTCGAATTTTTTGCTATAAAATACACTTTTTATAATAAAATCAAGTATTTATGCATTTTTCACTTTATATCAGAGCAATATGTTTATTATTTCTGCATATATATTTACTTTTTAAACATGACAAATCTAAAAAAAAAGGGCTAACTACTTTTTTATTATATGGTAAATGCATTATAATAAATGTTATAAGAAAAAAACAGAAAATAAAACTATTAATAACTAGATATATAAAGAAAAATGCTAATTTCTATTATTATAAATAAAGAAATAGTATTTAACAAACACCGTATTCTAAAATAGACATTTTTTCTTCATCCTAGCTGAACTATTTAACAATTTATGTATTTTTTTAACAACAATTTATTATAAATGTTCTATTATAGAAATATTCAACATTAGATGTGTTAATTTGCAAGAGAAAAATACCAAAAAAGGGTTTTTATTCAGCTATCTAACAGAATTAGCCCCTCTTTATAGTTATTTAGGCGACTATATGTATCAAATAGCATATAAATCACCAGAATAGTATATAAAAAATGCTTTCTTTAAATTTTTAATCATTAAATCTGTTGTTTGTTTTACTTTAGCAAGCAGATTTAAACTCAAAATCATGTCTATTTTACCGAAATGTGTTATCGATGTGTGTGAATAATTTACAAAATACATTATATTGGGTTTTAATTATATCTCAGTGTATAAAAATCGAAAAAGTTGGTATTTTAGATGATTAGAAATATAAAAAAAAATTACATAAAATTAAAAAAAAAGAAGAAAAAAAAACATTTTTCTTCATTTACTTAATAAATTAAACAGCTTTTTTGACATTTGACTCATAAAAATTACCTATTTTAGCATTA
>NW_028233054.1:0-29699 GCF_057557595.1 Rhyacophila brunnea
TTTCTAAGTATTTTTATCCAAATTTAACGGTATACTAAAGCAACTATTATCTTACATTATTTTTACTTGTAAAAAAAATACATAAAAATATAATTTTTTGTCTACTGTTTGCTATTTAGTAGTTTTAAGGAGCTTCGCTTTTATATTGTGGACTCAAGTAAGAAAAACCCGTCATTACTATTATTTCTTTGAATTAAGCGGTTTTAAAATATAAAAGTATATGTTAATGCAAAAAATTATTGATTATCTGCAATTTTCGATATTCGTAAATGACTAATTTGCACATAATGTCAATCAATTATATAAACATATATGAAAAGGTTTTTTTTGGGCAACCATCTTTCCTCATTTGGACACCGATCAATCAAGCTGTCATGCAAAAAAATTGTAAAAGTATTTAAATGAACATTTACATGTTTTTTAGATGAATTATCATGGCATGCTTTTATATTTACAAATATTTTTAAACGCTGAATTGCATGAATTTGGCTTTTATAACGCGTCGATTGTTGAAAAAAACCTTGGTGCTCATGACAATTATGGTATTTAAATTTTTTCTACTAAAAATAAAAATCTCATATATGAAAATATTATTGGGGGGGGGAAATGCATCGTTGTCTACTCGATTGTTTTGTCTTACACATCCACGATTTCGGCGAAAAATATTCCAATGTAATTTCAAACGCTGCAAAGCTCTTGCATGATAGCAAAGAGATCGATATACATTAAAGATATTAATTTAATAGCCTTTCAAATGAGCTTTAAGTCAAAAGAACAGGTAGAAAATGATTTAAAACTAAAATGCAATGAAAAAGATTGTTTTTCAAAAAATGTAAATACGATAAATTACAAAAAATATGAATCCTTACGCTTATCACCCCACTATAGAATGAAAGTATGTCAATATAACATTGCTTATATGATGAGCAAGGATTATTTTGAAGATTTGGCAAAAAAACTATTTGAAATTATAATCGGAAATGTTGATAAGTCCAAAGAGATATACCCCAAATTTAAATTAAGCCCTTTTAGTTTTAACTGCATGATTTCAGAAGATAAAATTGTTGCTCTAAAAATATTTTGCAAATGCCATGCAAAGGCGCATATTATAGTTGATTCCATTGAAGTTGAAGGAAATGAAAGTTGTAATTTTTATTTATTATATTTTCGGCATTCTCTTGCATGTATATTGGAGTTTTTAGTGCACTTTGAAAACGAGATTTTTATGGATAGAATAATTTGCGAATCTAATTTTAGCGAAAATCCTTTGCAAATAAGAATAAAAGAGGAAAAGGTAAATGTAAATTTAAAGTTTATTTTTATTGACCCGCTAACTGGAAAAAGAATTCTTGATACTATGCATGATGAGATAACCCAAAGAGTATCCAAGATTTTTTGTTTTCTTTATATGTCTAATGTGGATATTTTTAGCTTTTTTTTTGATCAGTGCATTGATATTCTAAAAATATATAAGGGTGATGAAATGCGTACAGCAGAATTTCGTTTCAATTTATTTTACCCTTTTTACAAGCAATACTTAGGAAATATCGAAAGAATTTTTGAAATCAACCATGATGATAGTTTATCAAAAGAAAAACTTACTAAAATCTTACAAAAGTGTTCATATACTAAGATTTTGATTCGCGACACGAAGATCGATTGTTTGAATTTTGCTTATTTAAAATTGAGCCTTATTTCCGACTTAGATAAATACATACACGAAAAAATGACAAAAGATAAAGTTTTTTTCCATTTAAAATGCATTGAATTGCTACAATCTATCTTTATTACAAAAATAAAACAATTTGAAACCAATATAATGCCCGCGAATAGTTTAAATCTGTAAGAAATTATCTATTTATTTATAAAAGAAAAAATAAAAAGCTATATATGCCAAGAGAGTTCTTAAATAAATTATAATATTACGGTAAAATGCAACCAAAAAATATTATTTCTATTCAAATCTCAAATATATTTCGTAAAAAAGTAACTGAATATATTAATTCAATAAAAATATAACAATAAAAAGGCCAATAAATAAATCAAATCCTATTAAATAAAAATATATTTTTTTTATAAACTATCAATATATTTTTTCTTATATCGTCAAAAAGACAAAGATAAAATAAAGATGATCATTAACACACACGTATAGTAACTTTAACAGTCAAATACTAAAATTTAAATTAAAAAACAATCTAATTGATCCACAATACGTTTAAAAATAAGCATGAATTTTTTTATGCATAAATACAAAACAAGAGGTGTGTTAATACGAAAAAATTAAATTTAAAGCAATGCAAAAATGAGAAAAAAATATGAATCAGAATTTGAGTAAAAAAATTTAAAATTTAAGAAAATAAAAGTGTGATTAAAAACATATTTAATAAATTAGTTCGATAATTACACAACAAAATTGTACACATAAAAATTTTGCAATTACATAAAATCACCAATTATACAAAAAATGGATATATAAAAAAATCCAAAACTTCTGCCAAAAAGAAAAACAAGAGGTTATATATATTTATACAGAAGTTATGCTTAAAACTTGGCTATTTGTATGTTTTACCGACAAAATGAGGGTAATTCGACTGAAAGTGACTTTACCGATTTCTAGATACTTATAAAATCTTTTAAAAATTTATAGGATAGTAAATGAAAAGCGGTTTAGAAGCAAATAAATACATATATACAAAAAAGTTAATGGTTTATCATCGTAAATTTTTTAAAAAAATTTAGTTTACTTTCGTGATTAGAATCCTTTCTTTAGCCAAAGAAATTACTTTCGATGTTAAAAGCGGTTTTTACATGCTATTCACAGCACGAATATGGTAGTCATATAGATAACTTGATTTTAAAAATCTTTTATTGTGTGTTTACGAAAAGCGACCCACTCTAATACAATATTATATGTTCTAGTCGTAAAATTAGTCCTTATTTATGCAAATTAAGTAAAATTGATAACATACATTTTCTAGATATAAAAAAAATAACACTCAGTCCTTTACCGAGCCAAAAGTAATATATTGATAGTTTAAATTTTTTAAATATAATTGGCTCAAAAATGTTAATTATATTCTCAATTTTTTCATTAATTTAAACTACTAACAGTGATAAAAATATCAAAATTGAAAAAAAATATAAGCTAAAATCGCTTTATATTGTTAGAAACCGTTGCTTAACTGTAGCTTCTCTCTGTAAGACTCTCCCAGCACTTCTTTACCCGTAATCATCATAAATTAGGCCCTTTCTCGTTGGCGGCAATCATTATGTGAAGGGAATGTAATTCTGTTTATGATCCATCGCCAAGTTATACAAGCTAAACCACACTATATATAACCTTGCTGCACGTTGTGGGATTCTTTTTAATACCTAAGGCACAGTTCAACAGCTTACACAGAAACCTCTCATTTCTCATGGCTTTTTAATGCTTCATGATTTATTTTTTATTGTTCACAGATTGCCCCCTTTTGATATTTTCTCTAGAGTAAATTTATTAAAAATTAGTGGGGTGGGTGGAACCCGAAAACCCTTCACTAGAATCTGACTTTTTAACCACGAAACCATACCACCAAATACCAAAATTATGGTTAATTTTTTATTTATTAAATTTAAATTATCATTTCTTTGACTATTTACACTCAAAATTCAAATACATACAGAGAAAGCAGAAGTTAAAATTCTTGTATTTTATACAAACAAATAGAATCAAATCGATCGTAGATATTGTTTCGAGTCTACTGACATTTTAATATTATATCGCAATTTTTTTTGATTTAAAAGACTCATCTGAATGCATAATAAATAAGTGCTTCTACATGCAAAAACCATTTATACAATTTATCTTTAGCCTTTACTTTTTTTAGCCTTCTTTGTATGTTCAACTGTTGCAAAAATGACGATATATATTACTCTAGATATTCATTATAAAATTTAAATTGTCTTAATAAAGATTTTAAAATGGATTTTTTCGTTTTCTTACGTCTTTAAAAAAAATTGATTTTTTTAATAAACTATTTGAACCAAATAAAATAATTTTTGATTCTTTTGCTATTAATTTTGCGTTGACTCAAGGAAAATAAAATCTGTATATATAAGGTAGATTTCAATTATATATTTCTTTTGATTTTATTTTTTATATTGCTGTCAGTTTTAGATTTTTATTCTAAATATATAAAAAATATTGCATTAAGACTTTATAGAATATACTAAAAAGTATTACTTTTTTAATTAAAAGTGGCTTACTGTAATATTTCGCAATTCATTATGCAGAAAAAATATAATAGAAAGAGCCTACGTTTTAAAAATATGAGTAAGATTGATTAAGAAATAACACTTTTCGAATATAATATATTCTGTATTATTATGCATAAAACAAAATATTCAACCTCTAATTACGAAAAAGTTCTGTTTTTTCTCATTATAAAAAATTGGTATTTCACTTGTTTTTTATATAAATTTTACAGTTTTTTAGAATGCGAAAGTTGAATCTTGTATTTATTTGCTGGATTTTGCTTGTTCTAATAAGCAGAGTTGCTGTTGGCATAAATAAAAAACTATCTATCCACTTATTAATTAGTTACATTTTTTTCGGAAATGTGGAATAAAAATCCAGTTTTGAATTATACTCTGTAGATTTAGATTCACATATTTTGTATATATTAAAATATTTTTTAGAATTGTAATAGACTTTGTAAATTGTAATGGAAATGATGTCAATTTTTTTACTTCACTTTATAATTATATATAGTATTTTTAGAAGGCTTTTTGTTTACATATCAATGTCTTGAAATATCTCGTAAATTATAATAAAGGTGTATTATTTTTTTATATAATATATAAGCTTTTATATAATTTATATAACATTGTATCACAGGACCCTTTATTCAAATATTTTACTTGAAAACACGTACAAAGCGCAAATAACTTTAAGATAAAAATATAATAAAAAAAACATCTTTCAATAGCATAAAATGTTTTTGTTACAAATTTTTACTATTTAAAGATATATTTTATGGTTTAGATTTTATACAATTCATATTTGTAAATTTTTTTTATCAAATAAGTTGCCGTCTATTTTTGATATTAAATGTAATTATATTTCGCCTATAAATTCAAACCACTATCTATCAATTAAATTGAAACCATTTAAAAAGACAATAAAATTCCGAATGAAATCATTTTCTGTTGATTCTTTGCACTTTAACACGCTATATTTACGCCATTTATGTTATATTACGGTACTTATTTTATATTAGATCAATGTTAGAAAAACCAACGCGTTTCTTATGATTCAGAGTAACATAAACTTCCTAATAAAGTAAGTATTTACATTTTTTTATGAAGAAAATAAGATGTGAAAGCATTTAATTCATATTCTTTTATCTTTAATATCACGATAGATAGCTTATTTTTGACCATAATAAACTCTCTAAGAAACAAAACCATAGGAAATATAATTTATATTCCCAAAACATTACTCTCAATTTGATATCATATGTTTTTATACCATCTGTATGCTTTGAACATGTTTTTTTTTTATTATATTTTTTGCATAGCTTATATGAAATTTTAAAAATTACATACGCGTGTTGACGTTGAAGTTATTAGTGTTTTATTTTTCATCTTTGCGACATAAATTTTACGATTTATTTATACAAAAACATAATGTGTTGTTTAAAATTTAAAATTTTTAAAATCATAAAAAGTAATCTTTGCAAGCGATAAAATCATAAAAAGTCACATTTAACTAAAAAAATTATGTAAGATAACTTTACTTTACTAAAATCTGGTGTCTACGATATTGATTCGTTATAAAGTTATATTTTTTGATCTTTAGTTAATTAAAATATTGTTTATACTTTATTCTTGAACTAAAGCCGTAATTTTAAATTGTATTTATTATGCTTGCTAAAATATGGTTCCACGTTAATATTGTTTAAATTGCGCGATAATTATAGATTGAATCTTTAATTTTAGACTAGCTTATTTATAACATTTTTATTCTATAAGGATCAAAAAAGCGAAACGAATAGAAAATTTATAGATAAGCAATACATATTATATAAAGTCGGGCTAATAATATATAAACCTCTTATTGTAAAAAAAGAAGCATAAAATGTAATCGTGTTTTTATAATACAGTCTTTGAATTATTATTAAAAATATTATTAGTAATTTATCTCACCTTTTGTAAACTGAAATGCACGAAAGTTCGGCAGATAAAATATATCCATTTTTAGTTCATTCAGCCGGATTTTTTCTATAAAATAAAGCTTATTTTTGCATACGAAGAGAATTTCGTGTATTATTGTAATAATTACAAAAAAACAGTATTCTATATTATAATAGAGTTATTCATGATTTATTCATGAAATGTGTGTATAAAGTATATGATTGCACAAGTTTTGTTACGAAAAGGTATAGATGATTTGATAAAATAAAATATATTTATTATCTTAAAATTAAATTTTCGACATAAATTTGATCATAATAATGAATAGAATAAGATAGAAGTTAAGTCAATAAACATAAAAATCTTGAATATAATTTTGAAAATTTGAAAAATTATGATATTAAATAGAATTTGTTAATCGCTTAACCACAAAAATGGCGTTTTAAATCGATTAATCTAACTAAAAAAGCAATATAAAGAGAGTTCCAGATGACATTACATATTTTTAAGTTGCAAGAAGTGATAATGGAATGTATTTTAAATGTAAATGTATGCATGATAAAAAGCCACACTTTCATATGATATTCATTCCGGAAAAAAACCATTAATTTTATTCTAAATAAGCGACTTTTGTTTTTTCCTCTATTATTATACGATTTTTGAGTTAAAAAAATTTAATCGCATAGTTCTATAATTAAATAAATTTTTTGAACATACGAATAGTATTTTGAAATATGTTGTAGAATCTCTTTATAATTGAATAAACTTCTGTGTATAGCTATGATAGGTGTTTATCTTTAGGAATATACTTATCTAGAAAAACACGTAGTTAATGTTTAAATAAAAAATAATGCAAAAATACTATAATAAAACGATTTTACACAAACTGTTGTCATTCTTTTGTATGCATACTATCGATATTTATAATGTATGATATTTTCGAATTAAAGATTATAGTGTAAATTTTCAGTTTTTCATGGAAATATATAGAAATATCAAATCCAGATCATACAAAAAAAGAAGGGAATTATAAAAATTTATAATATAATCTAGATTACGAATCCAAAACTTTGTGTAAAATTCAACACAATAATAATATTAAAACTTCAAATATGTAGATTGTATTCATTTTTATCCATCTTATAGCAAATCTGATATTTGTGAAATATAAAATATATAAACCTTTGTCCATATATAGAGTGTTCTTTGTCTTATTAAATCTACAGATGAGGAAACGAACCCTCTATTTCCTAATGGTCTTCATGTATTATTATAAATTCGCTTAAAATCAGTATTGAAGCACAGAAGTTTGAGATTCTCACGCTATATAAAAAAAAATAAAAAAATACAGTAAAATTTTGGACAGGGGTTACCAGACAGAAAATTCTTATGATTTTCTTTCCTGTTTTTTCTATTCTTAAAACTTAAATATTTTATTTGATGTTTGCATAATTACTTCCGCATATAAAATGGAACAACAATGCAATATTAATATACATTGAATGTGTTTAATCTTGTTACTAATTTTAAAATTTTCTTATTTCTTTGTATATTTTAAATTACCCTTTATTACTATAAACTCAAAATATTCATTGTTCATAAATTCTGTAATATATACGAATTGCTGTTAAGATGATTAAAATATATAAATCTTTTTATAAACTCGTTCTAGGGTATAATTTCAAACTCACTGTTGAATTTAATATAAAAAATATTTATAAAATAACAATAATAAAAACCTATTGAATTTTATTGCAAACAAAAAATGTTTGTATTTTCCAAGATTTAGTTGAATTTATTGTCATTTTATCTTTTTTTTTATATATTCAATAATTTAAAAATTTTTTCGGAGTAGAACATAGTACGTCTAACGTCGCCCTTCGATAAATCAAAAAAGTTCTAAGTGTCTTTTTTCGCATATTCTTTCTTGTATTATCTTTATGAAATGGTTTATTTAAAAAAAACGAATTTTGTCTATTAGATAAAAAAAAAAGTTGTATATAATTAAAAGACACAAGCTCTTATATTATCACCTTCATTAATTTACTATTAATTTTCCGAATCTCAGAAGATATATAAAAAAAAGATCTTATCATAATTCTTAATATGATAAATATAAACAAATAAGGTAGATAGATATATTATACACTCATTTTACAATAATGGTCCTTTTAAAACTGATTTTTAAAGCCCACATAATTATTAAAAAAATGCATGGAAACTTAAATTGCTATCTTTCATGGCTAAAAATTACAAACAGTCATTCCGTTATGTTATATATCTTAAATCATCATTTATCGGTTTTTTAAGTGTTTTATAATTAAAAAAACACAAAATATTTTTGACATTATCTGATATTTATATGATGAATATCAATTATAACGCATATTTTAAGTATGTAACTTGAAAATTAACACTGGTCTCTAATGCATGTTGATTTTTTCATTCTTAAACCCATATTACAATTAGAATATATATATGGCTATCATAGATTTGTAATTCATAAAACTCTGCAAAATCATCTAAATTATATATTTAAATAAATATTTTGTCTACTTAAGAAAATTCATTCTCTTTTTCAAAATCATAATTCTAAAAAAATATATTTTCTATTATATTTTGTTCTTATACCTAAATAAATATGTTTCTTCATTTTTATTATATTTCCTTCTATTATGATGGTATGTACTTAAGTTTCGCAATCTTGAAAATTCTTCGTATGGTGTAATGTTTGATGCCCAACAAATCTTTTTTAAGATAGCTATACCATTTTTAACAATAAAAATAATAGTTGCTCTCCTTTCTTAAATTATCATTTAATTTATTAGCCAATATTGATTTAAACTTTCCATAAAAAACCGCTAACACCACCTCACTCGCTTCATGAAACGTAAAAGAATATCAAATACCAATGTAAAATTAACAGAGTGTTTTTTATCAAATTTTTATTTTCAAATTTACCCATATTTTTCTATTTTTTCTATTTTTTTTTAAATGCCGAACCTATCACACTTGATTCATTGTGATATCTTGCTATGTAAATGTGAAATCTTCTCCAGATTGTTTTACAATACATATTGGAAATATATGTTGTTAAATTGAAAGATGATTTTCAAATGAATAACTACAGTATCCAAAATTTCTTAATTTTATTCAGTCCAAATTATAAAATAGAGCATTACACTAATTTTAATATTCATGACCACATAAATATTATGAATACTTTATTATTAGTCCTTTGCCATAAATTTAAATTTTCCTGCTATACATTTTGCACCTTTTTACCCTCTCTTTATATAAATCATTAATAATCATTTTTTATATAGTCATCTTCAATTTCGCTTAGCGCATTTCAAGGGCAATAAAAAAGATATTTTTGTAATAGTCGAAAATGAAACAGATTTCGCATGATCTTACAATAGAAGATAACTTGTAGATCAAAAACCTGTTTAAAAATCTTTAAAATTATATTTACAATAAAAAAAACCTTTTTATTCGACTAAAAAAAGCATACATTCGAATGATAAGCATTAATATTAATGATTATCTTTATGAATTTATATTTATTACATTAAAATTTTAATTTATAGAAATGATACTAGCATGCTATTGATGTTAAATCACGATGAATTTGGGCAAATAAAAGATTTATTGGGAAAGAATAGGAAATTTCTATATTTTATACAATATTTTGGTTTTAAAGAAGTATTAAAGAATTTAAATTATAAATTTTTGTTTTAATTCAAATTTAAAAAATTTATACGACGTTCTATAGAAATTTTTTCTTTTTTTGCACCTATTATTGCTTTAAAAAAAATCATGAAATATATGAAGGCGCTAAAAAATTATAGTTATATTAGCAGTTTAGACTGTGTGATTTCTAAACTCCGAAATTTAATAACATAGAATTTTTTGTTTCGGGGATAAAGGGTTTAGAAATTCTAATAAAATGAAAGGTTAAGCCCATAGTAAACGATTTAAAAAGTTCTTCCATCATAAAAAAAAAGGATAGAGCAGAATTTAATCTAATAGATCTTTCTTACGCATTGAACTATTTAAATGCGTAAAGACGTGCTGTAAACAAAATGAATTTGATCTGTTGGTACTAGTACTTTTTTTTAAAAAAATATTAGCACAGAAACAATAAATTTTATGTTAATATACATAGTCAAATAATCTACAAATATAAGTAGCTTCCTATTTAAAATATAAAGAGATTAGTATTAAATCTAAAGATTATCACTAGGTGCTGTATTATATTATATTAGATTAATTTTTGCTAAAAATAAAAACTTCTTGTCCATTATATTCTAATAAAACATTTTTAATGCTTTTTTAGAAAAGTAAACATTGGTAAAATTGCATTTTTATTCCGTCTTTATCTTCATCTTTAAGAAGTGCGCCTATACATATAGGAACCATTGCTTAACTGATGCAACTCTTCGAAAGAATTCATACAGTGTTTTTTTCATATATATTAGCGTCGATTTAACCCATATCTAAGTTTGCAGTTCATCTATGGAAGAAATGTATTTCATGTCTACTACTCGTCGCTGAAGGAATATATAGCAACAATAATCTGCACTTGCCTATATCCTTGCTGCATGATGCATGCCCTTTGCTATACTTCACATAGTTCGCATAATTATGAAGTATATTACTATGTTCTGTTGAATTTTTTTTGGTTTATTTTCTATATAAAATCACATCAGTAGCATCCTGTGTGCAATTTCTTTTGATCGAATCATATTTTTTAGAGGTCTTTGGGTGTAAAATCTACAACTGCTAATCATAGCGCTGCACTTGAAAAAACTATATCAGAATACTTTATCCCAACAAATTTGTTAACATATATAAATACTAATTATTATTACAAATGCAAATTTCTACAAGTAGAATCTATAGATTCTAGTTAGAGCAAAACTGTCACACAAACAATTGGATTGAGTTAAAAACTTGTATTTTTAAGTCTTGTATTAAGAAGATGAATTTAGAAAGATGGTAAAAAGTATGAATTGGAAAGTAATTTGCTGCAAAAAATAATTTATAGATCTATATAAATTTTTGATTAGGTAAATTAATTAGATCAGAAGATTGAATAAACATAAAATATGTAAATTATCACAAATATAAAGTTAATTTGGGTTCAAACACTCTATCTATTCTGTGTTTATCACCACATTTGTTAATTTATATTCTTTTATATGTAAACCTAGGTATCCCAATTTTTTTAAAATAATTATATGAAATTTTTAAAAATTATGAATTATATGTAGTTTATCATTTTTTACTAAAAATACAGATGATCTATTTTTATATGGTGCATATTAGATTTCAAAAGGTTTTTTATGGATAAAATATAAACTTCAATGTTTTGTACACATAAAAAGTATAATATTAGGGGCTCCTATTAAAAAATTTTATTATTATTTTTCCATAATATAAAATCTTCATGTATTGATGTAGCTCATCATAAATTGTGTCATTATTGGACCGTTCGATGATTCAATTTCAAATTGATTTATGATTGCATAAAATACTTTTCAGGCTCTTCTTTTTTTAGAGAAAAATGCTGCTATTTTATTGAATATGACACGTATTTGCATTTTTTTTACAGAACTGAATATACAAATAACACAGGAATTCAAAAATGGAAGTTTTATTTTTTATGATTCATTTAAATTGAAATATGCGGTTTTCTTGGTGGCGTCAACACTTGAAAAAAATAAATCAAATAAATATTGATGGCTTGTGCAGTCATATTTGATTTTAGGTTATAATAGACCCTTTGAAATTATTCATACGTGTAAACGTGTATTTTTAGCTATGACAGGCGCATCTATTTTTTCCATTAAAGACTTGTTTTTCAAATTCGACTTTTAATGATTAAATCATAAAGGCGCATAAAATTCTTCCCCCATTATTATGTTTTTAAAATCATGTGATAGTTTTAGCTAATTATTTTTATTAGCTAGGCTATAGTACAATGGTCTATGAATTTGAAAATTCTAATGTAAAAAAATGGTGTTGTAGAGGGGTTAAGCATTGCACTAAAAATTCTTTATAGTGGCTACATTGACAATACATAGCTGGAAAGTTAAACACATTGATTACACATGAATCAAGAAGTATTTTTAAGCCATAAAGTATTTTAGAAATACTTCGAGGACATGTACTATAACTTTAGCAATAAGATGTATATTTTACAAATAATATTACAAATACGTTTGTCTTTGATTTCTTAAATTTTTTTATAAATAAAAAAGGCATCTCTTCTGTTTATAAAATGAATCAAAAACGAAGCGATTTGTTAACCGTGTTAATTAATATTATTTTTACAAATATGATACAACTCATCTTTATTTTTAAATATTATGTTTATAATTTTTCGTCTTTTTTATTAGAAAAATTCATGCGAAATTTTTATTTTTAGATTTCTTTTCTGTAATAAACTTAAAAATAAAATAGATATTATTAGCATTTAAATATTTACTCTGCAAAATTATATAAATTTGTTTGTTTTTTTAATAAAACTTGTACAATAAGTTTCTTTTTGTATTAATTTACATATACCTTTTATAGATTCTATGTTAAAAGACTAGCTATTTTATTGGATATTTACTAGCAGATTTTCAAATAATATCTGGTTTGAACTTTAGATCTACAATTTACAATCTCTTGTGTTTAGTCTACATTTTGTTGCCTTTTTTCGAATTTTTTTATAATGACATAAAATAAATTCTAATATATGTAATAAAATCAATTTGCATATTTAAATTATTCAGACACATACAAAAGCTTCTTCTGTACTGACTGATACATTAAAATGAATAAAAATAAGATTGTTATTTTATCTTAGTTATGTAATAATATTAAAATTACGAATTTTTTTTGCAAGCATAAATGCAAATATAAGGTTGCTCGATGAAAAATTTTTATCCATAAAAAACGAATAGAACAAACTTTATTTTGGGGATAACTTTATTTTATTTTTTCTTGTCTTATATATGTTAATAAAAGAGTAATAAAACTGAAAATAATGGCAGAACTAATTTTACTATTTTAATGTCTTATATAATGCAATAAAATACACAGAGAACCTAAAATGATGGTAGATTTTTGTTTTTTTTCGATCCAAAGAATTGGTGCAGAATCTGAAGAAAAATTCATCAAGTTATCTTGTGATGATATTTATGAAACTCTTATAGAAGTCACAGAATTTAAAAAGAATCTTTTAATCTTCGGTGATAGTTCATATGCAACAAGTTGAAAACCTACATAAACTTTGTGACGAAAATGTTTTTAGTAACCCAAAACGAATCTTAGCGGTAAAATTGATCAGATAAAGTTTTATTTTGTTGCTTATTTAATTAAATATTTTTTGGGTGTTATATATCTAAAACCAAATCACTTAATAAGAATGAATGATCGTATAAGTAAAGTTATAGTAGAAGAATCCATGGATTCAGAACTTTAAAACCAAGAAAGACTAGTCAAAAAGAAGAGAATCAGAAATTGAGATATCGGTATTGTATTTCTATAAAATAAAATTATTTGTTGAGTAATTAAATGATTACTTTATATAAGGAGTATCACAAAGAAGAACCGAAAGTTTAAATGGTAGAAGGAACAAAAGAGATCTAAAAAATTTATTATACATATTTAAATAGTATACAAAAGCGCAAGTTGTGCTGCTTATTTTAAGTTCAGAAAAAAACAAAATTTATGTCGGAATAAAATTTAAATAATAGTCTCGAAAACATATATAATTCACAATCTCATAATAATATAAAACACCAGATCGTACAGATGATTTATATTGAGAAAAAAAAGTCTTAAAAGAATAACAAAATGTGTTTTTATGCAAAATATACATGTTTTTGGCATGAAAGAAAAATCACTGTACTATAGATCGAGATAATAAACAGCAAGTAAAATTGCAGTTTGATGTATCATAAAAGTTGTCATGAATTTAGACGGAGAGTAATAAAGTTGCAAGATATATATCACCATAATCACCATTAAATTCAAAAGATCAAAGAAATTATAGAACTTATACACAATAAAATTCAAATTTATAAGATCATAGAAATTATGAATAAACACTAAAAAAATAAACCGAATGTAAAAGTCAAGAAAACTACAATTAAAAGCACAGACATATAATATATATGATATCCCATGTATTACTGTGCATGATCGGAATTAAAGTAAATCTTATTTATAGAAATATAAATAACTTGGGCTTATAATCTGACTAGTACAGAAATAAAGTTACTGTATAAAAATTATATAAATATACACATGCTAATTCTAATTTACATATACACAAGTGGGATATACAATTACTTAAATTTTAATTGAAAATTAAAAAAGTCGCAATAACAAGTAAAGAATGCCAGTTCAAGAAGAAATTTGTACATGAAAAATTAAAAAAGGCTTTAAATTAAAAAAAGGTTTTTTTAAATATACCAAGTATGGCGATAAAGTTTATTACGTAAAAATTCCATTGTATGAATCTGATTTTTTAGCCTTAATATAGTCTATCTTGAACGAATTTAAGCACTCAAACAGCATTTTAGATGTTAAATCTTTCTTTTGGATTTACTTAGCTTGTTTTCTCTTATTTTATACGTAAATGATCTATTTTATATAATAACACACCATATAAAAATCGAAGACTATATAGACCATATGTAAGGTGTAATCTCAATTTGAAGACCCAAAAATATTTTTTTTTTCAAAAAAACACAATCTATATGTTTTATCATTTCTGACTATTCCCACAGCAAGAAATTTAACTCGTTATAATCCGCTTTATTTTATCATTCAACATAAGAAAGCAAGAAAATTATAAGATAATAGAAGCAAATTTTATTTATATGTATTAATCCCCGATGTAACTAGTTTTACTTCTCTTATATAATTACGAAATTTTTTTTTATTTCAAACTTAAAACTTTGGATATAGATATTATATTTAGTTAAATGGTATCTTTAAAATCTTAAATAACTGAATTTATTTTTCAAGAATCAAATCATAGTTTTTAGATAATTTATTGAATTTATAGAGATCCAAAATAAAAGAGACATAAAATAACAGGGAGAGGTTTTTATAGCACAGACCTTCTAATATAATGAATCGATGATAAAAAAAATGATTCGCCGACATTTGTTATTTCAACTACAATAAATATAAACTGAATGCATGAAAGAAAAATTATTTATTTATAAGTTAGTACAATATTAATTTTACCGTTATCACTTTTTATAAACTTGAAATCTTTAGCTGATTTATACGAACCCAACATAAATCATTCTTTCAGGATCATCTACTTTTTTACCACCTCTTATGCATTTTTGATTTTAAGATCTACACGTTTAATTTTCTTATAGACCCTATGAACAGAAAAAAAATTAGTTTAAGATTTAGCATGTTGTTTAATGATTGAGATTTATAAAAGTAAGAATCTTAATCGATCAAAAGGTGTCTCATTATTGTAAAAAAAGCTCTATCGTCAAATAATTTTTTTTTATCATTTATTATTTATGTGTCGCTTTTTATATATTATAAACGGCTTTTATGACTATTATGATTTTAATTTAGAATTTTTTTGTGTCAATACAACCTAAGTATTCTATATAGAGATATAATTTGATAAAAAAAAGTAACTAAAGTAAAACAACAATAAACTTGCAATATTTTAGTCAAATTTAGGATTTAAATAGAGAAGATTCGGATAGTTATAATAACAATTATAATATAAAATATACTTGAGAAAATATGAACAGTTTTTTATGAAATTTTCGTTTTAATACTTTGTATCGCTGATAGCCTTTGCGTAAATGAGTTTTTATTATTTTTCTTAGTAGAGATGCATTTTTTAAGATGAAATCATTTTTTATTAGGTTTCTATACTATTTTTAATTGAAGAAACACCTCTGTCAATAATTTGCTTAGATACTGATTTTTATTTGTTTATACCTAAAAAATCCCGTATAACCGAGATTTATCCATTTATTAATGATTTCGAAGATACTTAGGTTTAGAAAGTCAATTTGACTTGTTTCTATTCTAACTCACATTAGAATCCTATGTGTTTTTATTTTTTTTAAACTGATAAACAAAGCTACTGCTTTAATATTTTATTATTTTTAAGAATTCGAATAAATGGTATTTGTTTTGAAATAGTCGAATAATGCTTCTTCAAAACGAAATTTACATGGAATCGTTTAAGTTGGGTAAGGATAAATAGAAACCAGTGTTTATAAATTTGATGATTAGGATTTAATTTCGCGGATCTTATGTATCGAATGGTCAAATTATAATCTGTTATATTTGATGCATATTGCATACCCATAAGTTTATATATGATAATCATTTGCTATTTATGGGCCATATTTATAGTCGTAATTTTTGCTTTTGTTCTCAGGAACAGCTTGCTTGATTCTCTGTACGCACAGCGTATTTATACTTTCGGCTATCTTCTTCTCTTCAAAGTCTTCTTCAATACCCCACTTTCTTTTGAGCCCTATTAATTCAAGGGTTTTCCTCAATCCCAAGGTTTGACTATATGCCTCAACCTGGTTCGAGTCATCTAGTTCCTTCAGATATCTTCTATGATAAGGTGTCACCACACCGTCCATGTTATAACATATGGGATAATTTTTGTCATTATATATTGCATAATAATAATTTACTCTTACACCAAATTGATGCGAGTTTTAAATAGTAAATATTCTTTTTGTTATGACTACCAGAAAAAGGGGAAAAGCAACACCTGAAACTGGAAAGAAGCAATAAAAAATGTATGTACTGTCATTGAAATGGAGACACTGGTTTATACCCTAGGAAATACTGGGAATTCCGAAGAATGGCCAATAAATTCGTATGTTCATTTCTTTAGAGGCGTTAATGAACCGATGTGGGAAGATGATAAAAATATAAATGGAGGTAAATGGCAGCCAGAGCTTGTAAAACAAACACATTCAGATGAAATAGTAAATTATTTGTATAAAAAGAAATTGCTTATTGTTTAAGTGAGCAAGCAGTGATAAAGTTATATATGGATCCGTATTAAGTCCTAGAAAATATGTTGACAGAATTACTATTTAGACCACTATTAAATATAACGAAGTTGTTAAAATTGGGGAGTTATGGAAACATTGGTAGGTTTTACTGATCCCATTGGCTTTAAGGTTCATATAAATGCATTGAAAGGTCATAGAGACAGAAAAATAGATCTTATCCGTTGTTGAAATGAAATTAATTATATACATAATATTTCAAAATTTTAGAAAATTTTAGTTGCCTCGTTGCGTATTTTTTAATAAAATTGTGTATGTTTACGAAAAGAGGGAAGATGTAATATCCAAATCATAGATAAAATGTGTTCACGAGAATTCAATAAGTTTTACTTAATGGAAATTCAAATTTCAATATTAAAATTAACCCATAATTAAAATATTTTTGATTATTTTTCATCTTATATTATTCATATGTTTTAGTTCTGAATCAAGAAGTTGGAAAGAATGACGGAACCAATAGCATCCGCACAAAAAAGATTATCAAAGACATTTGAATTAATAATTCTTAAAAGAGAAGTTGTATATAGGTTTATATTTGAAGATGTATAATGGAACAGATGAAAACACTTGAGTTAATAGGTCTTAAAAGAGAAGAATATTTATATAGGCTAATGAAAACAATTGAATTAAGAAAGCCTTGAAAAGAAAAGGTGTATTAAGGATTATAATAAGACTGATGAAAACACTTGAGTTAATAAGACTTGAAAAGGAAGAATATTGAATAGGGTTAATGAAAACAATTGAAATAATAATTCTTATAAAGACAAAAATCATTTAAGATTAGATTTAAATAAATCTAAACATTTTCTTCTATTTATATTCATCTAAAGTATATTTTGGGTAAATAATAAAAAATTAAAAGCATAAAAACCAACGCACAAATAAATAGGAAGTTTTTAATAATTTAAATATATATGTATGTTCAATAAAATAAGAGATATTTTAAACGAGTTTTCCATTCACCTCCAGCCTAGTAATAAACAAAGATTATATATAAAGAGAAATTTACTAGGACGTGGGCTATGTAATATCGAATTTAAAGCTGATAAGATGATCTACCAGCTAAAAAATCTAAATGAAAACAGTAAAAACAGCTCACCGAGGAGGTCCGCGATTCTTAAAGTAGAAAAGGATAACAAGACACATCTCTCACTAATTGAAGAATATCTTAAAAATAAATATTATGATATATCACCGACTCCGAAACACTGGAGAAAAAGCAGCAAGAAAGTCTATTGTCTAAAATAAAAAATAAAACCACTACACCAAAAACCTTTTGAAGCTAAGAATAATGATATGGTCGAGATTGTTGGATCATCAAGATGGATAAAAGATGGCAACATTAACCAAGTGAAGAAGGAAAATTCTGTTTTATTCAAGACAGAAATGTGTTTTTCGGTGAGAGAATAAAATGCCCAACTGTAATGAAGCTATGAAAACAAATGATCACCTTGCAACAAGATGTAGGAAAATGTCTGGCCAGAATACATGCGAAGACATAATGAAATAGTAAGTTGTCTTCATGGACTCCTATCAAGACGATACAACTTCAAGAAAAACAAAAAGATCAGAACTCACTCAGTACAAGAGATCTGCAAAAATGAAAATTCAGAATTTAAAGTTGATACTCGAATTAAAACAGATATTCTAATCAAACAAAATAGACCTGTTATTTTTCTATACGATAAAAAAGAAAATATGATTACGCTGATCGACATAGGTATAACGAGCCTTGATAACTTGACTGAAGTTGAGAATGAAAAATATAGGAAATATGACATCTTGGCAAATGAACTTGGTTTAATTTACAAATGCAAAACAAGAATAATACCATATGTGATGACTTATGTTTAGGGTGGTCACAAAATATTATAAAAAATATGTTAAGGAGTTAAAAATACCGGACGAAGTAGTGTCATACATGCAAGCTCTCACACTCCGCAAGACACTTGAACTCATCTCATTTGAGAGAAGAAGAGCAGTTGATGAAGATAGATCAGAGGAAGGTGTCAAAAGATGCATCAAGGAGTTTTGCAATATACGCAACACGCTGAACACGTCACAAAAGATAAAATCGATAAAAAGAAACTTAACCCATAAATAAATAAATATGTTTGTATGGTTTATTTTAATATTTTGCATACACCTATAATTATACGATTTACATTGCGTATAAATGCTCTAATGTACTTTTACATATGTTTAAGCCATAATTCTGAATGTCTATAGAGCAAATTTATTTGATTATTCTTTCAATATAACTCCTTTTACAATCTTCTCCACCTTTCTAGCTTTTTTATTGATATTGTTGCTTATTTATCTAAAATTAGGTATCATTAAATGTTTAAATTCGTAATATTTTAATAATAATAGAATCTTGACTTGACTAACCATTTTTTTTTATTTAGGACATAATATTTTAGTTTTTCCTGCTACTTAATATTGCATAAAATAAAAACTGGATTATGAGGCTGTTTATTTTGTAGATTCTTATCGAAATAAATGTTCAGGACTATATTTTTTTATAACAAAATCATCGTTTACCACATTGAAAATTGAACAAGTATCTGAACTACCATAAAAATACAAGTGTAAGACAAATATAATACATATTATGTAAAATGGCAACAGGTGGCAATACAATACGATAAAAGACATCTCAAATAACATAAAGTCACAAATAAAATCGAAGCATACATTCAAACTATAAGATTGAGGAAAACCCTTGAAATAACATAAAGTCACAAATGAAATCGAAGCATATATTCAAACTATAAGAATTGAAGATAACCCTCAAAATAATAGGTCTCGAAAAGAGGAGAGGTATCAAAGAATATGTAAGGGAAGAGTATACAACAAGATTATACATATAATATGCCCACATTAAAACAACCACGTTATGCTAATAGGTAAATTGTATGATTACGATAGTAAATTAATCCATAAAAAAAGATATTCAATTACATACTAATATAAATAAATAAAGTAAAGTAAAAAGTCATTGAAAGAATTTGTGCATTACAACATAAAAGAATTCTTAGCTTAAACAAATTCATGTGTAATTAAATACAAAAGTATAGCATGGTAATTATAGAAATAAAAGTGAAGAATACTTTGGAATCGTTTTTAGCGCAAATATTACATTTATTTTTTGAAAATTGTTAATGAGTTAAAAATACCGGACGAAGTAAAGCATACATGCAAGCTCACACACTCCGCAAGACGCTTGAACTCATCTCATTTGATAGAAGAAAAGCAGTTGATGAATATTGATCTGGGGAAGGTATCAAAAGATGCATTAAAGAATTGTACAATATTCCCAACAAGCTGACTACGTCTAAATAGATAAAATCGATAAAAAGAAAATTAACCCATAAATAAATATAGCATGTTTTTTGAAATTTAAATTAAACTAATAAATAATATATCAATGATCCTCATGTCGTACAACATATAAACTATACTTTGATACACAATACATAAAAATAATAAAATATGCATAATTTATATTGTATTTATAATTTCGTGCCATTCTTGTTTTAAATCTTGATTTATACCGTCTAAATTATTCAAGTGCATAATCACTTTTTATTTTGCACAAAGTGTACTTTTATTTACAAAATATAATGCTTTCTTCGTTTTTATCAAAATAGAGAGTTATTATATCAGAGGGGTGATATTAAAAAAATAGTGCTCATATTCTTTTATTTTCTTCTTTAGAAGTTATATATATATACACAGGAAAAGTCTATTTAAAAGATATTTTAACTCTAAAAATGTTTAATCAACCTTATTTTTTTTTTAGATTTCTAACAGATACGATATATGCATATTTAACGCTAATAAAATATGCAAGTCTATACAATGCACCAATATAAATATCATTTTCAGAAAAGAAATAATAGTTTTTACTGATCTCTTCAATTGGGGCAAGTTATAGGGAAACATCACTATCATAATAATTTTGGCTTTGATTGCTTGAACTTTTGTTCGATAATAAAGTCAAATACTTTTTGTACCACAATGAAGTGTATATTTACTGCCTGACGTTTTAAATTTAATGTGGGTCGACACACTAGTTTTTTGCTGTTTCCTTGCTGCTAGACGGGATGCTTTTTATGTTTAAAAATTTTTAAATAAACTTATATAATGTTGATTCGAACCAATATATTTAAATCGTAGAATATATGGACATATATTTACACAATTCTATTACTGAGTCGAAAAATTTTCCATATTTTATAAAAAAACCAACGTTATTAATATTTCAGTATAAAATAAGTTTGCATCAAATAACTTTATATTAAGCTACATGTATGTGCTTAGAAGTTAAAATATGATATAAACATGTATTTTTTAATTCAATGAAAATACACTGCTCATTTTTATTCTGCTTTACCATGATGATCGAATATATATAAATTCATTTTAATTTTACTAATAAGAATTGTATGCTGTGAAATATATTTATGACACTTAGAAATGCTATATATTGAAATATTATCATTTAAAATTCTATTGAGCTTTAAATAAAAAAGCAGGTCTCAAAAAGAAACAATATGATAATTATAATCATTTGCATTTTTGGCGTGCTAAATATATAAGATTAAAATTGTTAGAAGAATTTTTTTATTCATTTACTTGGAGATTAATACATGAACACATAATAAAATGAAACTTTTTTAAATATTTAAATTCAGCTTAACATCATCCTTCAAAAAATTAAGAGTAAATTATACGCTCTAATCGTAAAAATAAAGGATAAATAGTCAGATTTTGCATCAGCCATACACGATAAATCTCAAATTTTTATGATTTATAGTTTGCGCAGAACTTAAAGAAGTTTTCCTGTTTGTACACAGATTATTAGCTTTTACTTGTTATAACGTAATGTGACACCATGTTTTATTTTTATTGTAATAACAGAGTTCTTACGAGTGATTTTGAGTGAATAAGTTTTATGCTACATTGAGCATGCATAAGCTATTTTTCACATAACTATTATTTTGATGATCATAAGTTCAATATTTATAGATTTTTTCTCGCTTCTATTGTATAAAAAGATGCTTTCAATCAGAATAAAAACATATGATTATATTATTTAAAACAAAAACATTAATATTATTTGTGTTAGATTCAAGTTAAAATCCTTCCAAATATCTAAAGATGTAAAGCGAAAAAAAATTAAAGGCAATTTTATAGATTTTAAAATTAAACTATCTAAAAAATATTTTTAAATCATAATTTACATTTTTCTACAAATAGCGATTATTTATCAAGCGAATAACCAATTCACCGTAAATTACATATATAATATCATTTAAAATAGAAAAAAGTCCACCTTAAAGCTAATATGTATAAGACTAAATACTTAAAGCTATTTTTTCTATAATTAACAGCATAGATCTTTGAACCTTAAATTATATAAAATATTTCAATCGAAATTTAAAATTTTTGTTTAATCAACTCGAAATTATGTTGTAAAAATGTTAAAGGTTTACTTCTAAAGAAAAAAATATGATAAAGGTATGTTTGCACCAACCTTTAAAGAAAGAAGAATTTTTTATTCGGTATATAAAGATTATTATCTATAAAATCAGTGACAACACGTGTTTAATAACACGTGTTGATATGATATTCTTCAAAAACACCGTAATAGAGGCGATTTTGACAAGAATAGGTTTAAGAAAGTTTAAGTTGTAGAAATATTTTTTTAAATCGTGATTTCAGGCTATAATTTATCAGAAATAGAAAAAAAAGTTAACTCCTATATTTTGCCTGCAGAAATTATTGAATGATTATTTATACGAGTAATGAAAATTTATAATAAAACGCTGTTGTTTTACGAATAATACTCGACAGAATACAAGAATATTATATGAATACACAAGAAATTATATTTTATATATCTTAACTGTTGCTAATCAAGCGTACACAATAAAGTTTAGCCACAATAGAGAACCTAGCTCAATATTTTTTTTGATTACAAGATCTTTTCGATTTAAAAAGTTTGCTTTGCTCGACAAAAATTTATCAGTCTACTATATATTTTAAAATATGTCTTATTAATACTGAAAAAACACAAATTTGTTTTTTATACAGCCATTAATATTAGTCTAAAGAATAAGCAGCATTCATCTTTATTTTGATATTGAATTTTCTTATTTGTGTGTCTAATATTTTTGTCCATTATTTGAAATAATAGCTTATATAATCCCTTTTAATCATTGTAAATTTTTTTCATTACTTTTGCCTCTTTTTAATGAGCTTTCTTTTGAAATATTGCTTATTTCAATACTTTTAAACGTATGTAATTATTAAATCTGTTTGGCTATTAATTCGTTGGCAAGTCATAAAGTAAATTTTATTTTTTTTAAATTGATTTATTAACAAAAAACGATATATATAGCTTTAAGAGGCATCATTTATATTTGAAAAAAAATTTGTGGTTTATTTCCAATATAGTTTTATATAGTGATCCTGATAAATATTTTAATTCACAAGAAATATTCTGATAATAAATTAACAATTATGAATTGAGAAAAATGAAGAGCTTTTTATATATAAAGTTGTAAACTTAATTACATCTTATCAATAAAAAAAATACGCTCGGTGTTTTTGAGTAACGGCAAAAAAAACTATTGAAAGAAGTATGTAAGTTACTATGGCAGTTTTACCTATATTTTAAAATTTCATGTTAAAGGAAAGTATAATAATTTTTCCAATTTTATTTTCAAACAATAATATCCACTTTAGACAATAAATTTTTTAGATTTTAGAATATTTACAATTATGTTTAAACTTATTGAAGATTAAAAGTGCAACTATTATCTAACTATAAAAATATAGATAACCATATGATAAATATTCTTTACTAAATTTTTTAACTTTTATAGTCAATATACCAATACGAGATTATTATAAATTCACGTTTATTATCATCAGCAGAAAATTTCTATTTTGCAATACATTAAAAATAAAAGTAATATACAAAGAATTTGAGTGCAAATAATCCAAATTCTCATTTAAACAACTGAATCATCAAACAAATATATTTAATGTCTCTAATATAATGTATGTTTAGAATATAGTATTTGACAAAACATACTTACGCTTTAACAACTTGTTTTAATTCTAGCCAATATATAAAAAAAAAGTTTTTAATTGAGATATAGCTTGTATTCTAAGTTTAAAATACTTTAATTAAATAATCGAAGCAAAAAAATGGGAAATTTTAGAAATTAAGATCATGATGTTAACATAAAACAATTATTATGAGGAATTGGCGCTAATAATCATATATAAAACTAAAATACAACTTTTAATATATATTTTGTAGAATCGAAAATAAAACAAGGAGGACTTGTTTTTTGTGTATTTTTTTAGATATTATATATTTTTCCTCAAAATAATTATATATTTAGAAAAATTTAATCCTGGTATTTCAATCTAGACAAACAAATTTTTGTATTTATTATGAAATTGAACTATCCAAATCTATACTTTGATGTATAATTTTTTTATCGTAAATTACAATAAACTAGCTGTTTTAAAGATCTTTTATTTTTATTTTCAATTTTGAGACGATAGATCAGGTTTCTATTTTTTGCAAAACATATTTTATGATACAATAAATGCACTTTATTGGTACCATGTGTTCTTACAGGGGATTTTGTAGTCAAAAAAAACACCACAAATTCTATTTGTAGGAAATTATGGCATCAAAAAAGCAGAAGTATATGTACAAACAAACATATTATAAAAAACACTTAAAAATATAAGTTTTGAGTGTAGAAGAATACTTGAGGAATACTGTAAAGATATTGTGCTGAAAAATATATTACAGAAATATTGTAATATATAGATAACATAAGTTTTGAGAGCAAATATACACCGTTAAAAGAAAAATTAGACCTTAGATTTATAATAAATTGCCCTCTAATTTTTTTTAATCTTCGAAACGAATGTAAAATATCAGTGCAAAATTAAATATAATAGAATTAACTTAACTATTTTTTATTATCTTCGCAACGAATTTAAAATACATAAATTCGAATTTAATAGATTTGATTCAACCATTTTACTTTACCATCTAATATTTCTACCTTCGTAACGAATGTAAATGATTCTTTCCAAAAATTATATATCGGTTCTATATTTTCCGCTAATACCAGACACAATCATCTCCTCCGGAACCCGAAAGTCAACAAACTATAATTTCATGATCAAATGATTTTTTTAAGATACTAAAATGTTTATCTGGAACAAGTAATTTACTAATAACCTATGCACAATCGATGAAATCTTGGAATAGGACTTTAAAATCTTCTCTATTGTCGCAGGTGAAACAACATCTGCTGTTATTCTTTGAACAATTTCCCTGTTGAAATTTGCAAGAAATATCCATCTTTCATTACTCCTTATATATAAATCAACCATGTTTCTCGTATTTGTCTATTTATTGAATGATCCAAGAATTAATGTGGCATTAATTTGAAAAGTGAAATAAATATACTCATATTTTTGTATATTATGCTGCCAAAAATCGAAGAGGTAATATTACAGCCTGAAGATATGGGTGATATGATTTTGTTTATCTCGAGACATGCTTAAACAAACCTTCTCGTGTTGTTTTCTTCGGTATAAGTGGTTTAACAATAGCTATAAGGAATACGCAACTAGAACGCAGTCCTGTTTTTATTGATTTTGAAATAGTATCATTCTTTTCTCAAAACAGTGTATCATTGAGGGCGATTCCAATCCTAATTCTATCACCCTAAATGTGAAGGGTGTAATTCTAGGATAGGTATATTTTATATTTTAACAGTACATCATTGATGGCTCAGGATTTATATTTTTGTCTTTCCATATATTTTCCACAAACTCAAATTTTCCACAATCCTTGAATTTTGTGAATATATTAAACAAGTGTGATTTTTAGGTGATTTAGACACCAAACTTGTTGATGGATGGTCAGGAACTATAGATATGCAACTGTTGGTTTCATTAAATACAAAATACCCACCGCATAAGATTATCTTTCCTGGTATGTTTATCAAGTATTTTTCTGCGCCGTAAGCCATTTTTTAGATCGGTTCTAATTTCACTTAAATTATAAATTCCTAATTAAATATATTATAGTAAATGGATGAAGTCTATCAAATAGAAAATCTTCATCGAATAAACACCTCAATCCAGAATAGTAACCCACATTTGGGTGATAATTAGACAATAATACGAAAGAAATATTGTCAAAAGAAAGTATAAAATTTTATATCTTGATTACTCATTCTTTTAATATATATAATATAAATTACATAATCAATCTTCATATTTGAATATAAAATTTTATAAAAAAACCTTTTGCTTTAATAAATCATTACAAATTTTATCCCTATTATTTTATATACTAAAAATTACGTTTAGATAATTATATGTTTTACAAAGCTATTTTTTTTGGTTTTTTAATATATTAATGATGAAAGATAGCTTGATTTTTTATAATTCAAAGAGTTTTTGTGAATTGATTATGTTGTTTAAATGATTGACGATTTACGTTCTTTAAATTATTTCATTTATAAATTATCAAACAAAAATTAATGTCACATGGCTGAAAGGGATACAGCAAACATTGGTAGGGACTAACTGTATAAGAAAAACTTTCGGCTTTAAGATAAATTTGGTTGTTAGCGAGAAAAAATTGACATGATTCCGAACGTAAGTGACATCTCTCAAAGTGATTTATGGCATGTTTACTTCAAACTGACATGATTGACGTTTTAAAATTCAAAAATTAGTTTTAGTGCTGTTTCCGGGTTTATTTATAGTTTTTTTATTTCTTAAGTAATAAAACTTCATAATTCATATTAGAACATCTGGCCGATAATATTTTCCGCTTCGTCATCCTACTCAATGTGTATTCTTTTTTCTAGTGTTGTTATTTCAATTATATTCGTAAAACCTTATTGTTTGTGAGCATGCTTCTACTTTAACTGGCATCCTTAACCTCTTAAAGCACGACTTATAAGACTAAAAAAACATCTATAAATTATATAAGATGTCATGGCTACAGATTTTAAGATTTTACACCTTTAAGATCAGTTTTAAGAAGGAAAATAGGGATATGCATAAAAATAGAGTACAAAAAGGGTGTTTGAAAATATTAAAAATAAAATTATTTAAGCAAAAGGGGTCATTTGACATATAATTTCCTATTGAGAATTCTGAAAATATGCATAAAATATTTAGAATTTGGCAAAATTACAATTTTTCGAAACTAAAAAATGTAAGATTTTCTTTGCTGGTCATCATGCATTATGCACATTAAAAACATAGTCTTTTTTCTAGATATTATTATTTTTGCTCTATCACGCTCTAATAAAACAAGTTTAAAATATATAGATATTCTTCGCTTTTTTGCATACATTCCAAAATACTTTATGATTCATTTTTCAATTCTACAAAAAGAAGTTACTCTTCTAAGAAAATGTAAGATTTGAAACATTCCAAATATCTGATTCTTTAACAAAATCCAGTGTTTTATAATACATACATCATTACATTATATTGGTTTTATTTTGCTCTTTAGATAACTTAAAAAATAGTGAACAACTATAAATGTTTAATAAAGGCAAGCATTTATTTATTTATTTTTTGCAGCAGTTAAACAAGTAATAATATTATTTTAGTATGAAAAATCACATTCTCATTTTCTAGACGGGTCAGTCTGCAACCTGTGGCTTTAGGCCACAAATGGTCATAGAGGCTATTTTTTGTGGCCTCATAAAATAACGTATTTATATTTGATTTACCTAAATTCATTTCATAACAAATCTAAAAAAAACAATATTGCTTCTATACTATGAATTCGATAAAAAGAAATTTTAACGCTATTCGTAACTTGCTTATTATCTCGTTATAGCAAAAGATATGATTGTCTGTTTGATTCTTGGTGTATTCTCTCTATGTTAGTAGAAGAATCACGTTAAGAAAAACTGTTTATATTAAAAGAAGACAATGCAAAGCATACAAATGAACTATTTTGCATTTGAAAAAAATGCTACAGAGGCGATTATTGACTAGCATGTCTATTATGAAGAAGGGGTAAACCAAATAGTGATATCAATCTAATCTTATATTAAATAATAGAAACATTGTAACGACTTAATTCTGATTCAGATATTCAATATAGTTCTCTTTCACTATCAGATGGTACTATTACCAATAGAAAACATGAATTTTCAGTTTATCTCTAAAAACACTAGGTTCTGATTGTTTAAAATTAGGATAGCTATTTTCATTGATTTCTATGAATTAACTGATAATTTAAATACTGTTCAGGTTATATATTTTGTATTTTTGATTGCTAAAGACCCTTCCTGTTATGAAGATTTATTGGAATTAGGAACACGAACGATTGATATAGAGCAAGACTTTGCAGAAAAATGTAGATAATCTAAATTTAATGTATTAAGAATGTAAGGTAATGTACTGATTGGAGACCTGAAATGAAAAGAAAACGAGAAAATGTATTGCACTGCTAAAAAAAAGAGAATACCCATCTAAACATTCTGTTTTTACATCAAAGTATTTTACATCAACAAAACTTTTGAGCTAATACTACCAATTTCAATTTATAATATTGATTATGTAGTTAAAAACGTAAATTATCTCAGAACAAGCGCAAAAAGACATCTTAAGCCATATATTTGCTGATTTAAGATAAATAAACTTGCTATTTTGACTTTTCATAATATTCCTAACTTCATTGTCTCTTATAAGGGAGAATGTTAATTTAATTACTTAAACTTAAAGACATCATTTCATCGTTTTAAAGTAAAAACGATCTACCCTGTCTTTGGTAGATCAATAATTTTGTTGCAACCTTGCTTATTAATTAGATATTACACATAAACAAAATGTGCTCAATTTTTTGCTACAAGGAAAGAATAAAAATGTTCTTTTTATGTGTAAAAATATTAAGTCTTTCCGGAGAAAATATATATTTTTGAGAATTTATTTTTTGCGAAAAAGATAATTAAAATATAGGTTTCACAATTGCATAAAATCGTTATAAATCAGAATATAACGAAAATAGCGGAGATGGAAGCACATCCAGAAGTTTATGGATTACTGATAATCGAATATGATGAAAGATATAAAATTTTGCATAACATTTTATACGTATACAGCTCGTGTTTGAACCACATTTTTTGAAGATAATGCAGGTACCTAGTGAGCTTTAAATAGGGCTTTTTCTAATAGCGGAGAATGATATTACTAAAACGCTCTATAAAAATAAGACAAGTCAATGTATGTATATGACAAAATGTAATGAAGTTTCAATTTTACAACAGAATGGATGTCGAAGATTGTCATTTTTTATGAGTACTTAATGTTGTGAGTCTACCTTTTCCACCATCTTATAATAAAAAC
>NW_028233055.1:0-29551 GCF_057557595.1 Rhyacophila brunnea
ACTAATTTATTAAGATTCTATGAAGATTGAAACTAATAAATAATTTAAAGGGTATAAAATCATCTAGTTGAACTTCTATAGCTATGATTCCGAAAGACAATTTTAATGATTTAATGCTTATAGAATCGAAAAAAATTATGTGTATATTTTGCTTTCCATAGATGAAAATAATGTCTCTATCCGTGAATTCAAATATTCATCATACGATATGTTAAGCATGTGCTGTTCTTGATATTTAAATTTAATCATCGTATCTTTATAAGACTAAGGTTATTCAATACCACTAAATTTTTATATATTTTTAGCTTAGTTTTTTCCTTAATTAATATGTTACATCGATGTAATTTCAAAGACTTTTTTTTTGGCAAAAGCAGAAAATATGAATCCAAGACATGTTTATGATAACAGAAAAAAATGTATGCGTAAAATTAAACAAAGCAAACTATTAAAATTTTACGAGAAAATAAAATTATTTAGATCAGATCTATATAAAAAAATATAGACATGAAAATGAAAAGTGTGTCACCTTCCACTAGCCTATATAATTTAAATCAATAAAAAAAAATTATTGTTTTTGATTTAATCTCTAAAAAATCAGGTGCTGATTTTTTCATGGCTTACTCGTTAATTCCTAATAAAAGTCAATAAAAAAAAGTATTGGCTAATACCGTACATTTCCTCTGCTTCATTTCGGTGCGAACCTATCTTTGAACCATTCCCATCCGTATCTAGTAAATGGTTAGTTGCGATTTGGGGAGCATCTTCGTACATAGGAAATTCAATCTATGATTTTGTCATAAAATTTTATTTTCAAAGGTTTATAAACAATACTGGTCGGAGCAGAAAAAGTGTCTTGGATTTTGTATTATATATTAAGAGGTATAATAAAAATACGCATAAATATTTCTTTTGAATTAAAATATATATATCTTGCTCGATTTAAGGTCAAAATTATGATGTATCTTGAAAAAAAAGCATTCGTTATTCACAGAAAATACCTTTGTAGATATCAAAAAAATAATATTTATTAAAAAATCTTAAATGCGAGATCTGGGTTGAAAGGGTTCATATTCGAGCTTGAAGCGAAGATAATGAGGCGTAACATACGTTCATCTTCCCACAAAAAAATTTTACAGCGTTAATTCATCACTATTGCAAACAAGTAGGATCATACTAAACTTTAATCGATGTAGATTCGATAGGCATGTATGTTGATAGCAGACAAAAAATTTTGATAATCCGAAATTCTATAATCATAAAAAATTACAGTTTATGAATAGCTCATGCTTATCCTTTATGACTCTTAACATCAATGGTTATTTCTCAGATATAAATTTTTATCAAGAGATTTACCGTAAAAACAATCAATTAAATAGCAAAGAAATCAATCATATCTAACAATTAATCGTTTCGAATATTTAAAATTTGACAATTTCTTCAAAAATGAAGTCTTATATTCAAAGGATTATTTTCAGAAGTATTCGGACAACTTTCAATATATTTTTCAAAAATACTCGATTTATCTTTAAGCAACCTAAAATTGATTGTTGTGACACGACCGATATTTAGTTATTATTATTTCGATTTTTTTTTATGGGTTAATTTGATTTTATGCTAATAAAATTCGTTAAAGCAAAACTTTGGATTTAACAGCAGAAAATACTTGCTTAAACTTGCCTCGTCATTAAATAATCTTCCACAGTGCATATTTTTCTTTCAAGCCTTTTTTTTAAATATATACCATACTATTAATTAATTAAAATATAATATTTACATATCTTTAAAAATTTTGACCAAGGTTTGTTGTAACATGGGATGGAGTGGTAACACAATATCATAAAAAGTGCACGAAAGAATGAGAAGCCACAAACCGAATCGAGGCATATTTTTAAACTATAGTATTGAGAACAACTCTTGAGCTAATGGGTTTTAATAAGAGGAGAAGCATCGAATAAGACGTGAGAAGAGGATATATAAAAGAGTATATATACTATTTGTCTACGGGAAATCAAATATGCTTTGATGAAGAGAAAAATTACATGCCAAAATTAACCCATAAATAAAAGGATTTATTTGAATAAAAGTTAATACATGGATTTAGATAGAATTAAGGGGCTGATTTTGTGAACTTTAAATTGTATATTTAAAACAATCGAAATTAAATATAATTTTCTGCTTCAATAAAAAATAGGGCAGTATAATTATTATACGGCAATTTAGAAGATTCCTATATCATCCAAATCACAGATTATTAGCATATTTTTAATTTTAGAAATATTTGCTTGCCTAAAAAACATATTCTCGATCTAAAGTTTTTAAAATATAGTCTTTCCTAATAATATTAAATTTATGTTTATTTTTTGCGTAATACTTAGATGAAAAATAAGTGTGGATCTATCTTGTTTTTCTTCTTATAAAATCGAAACATAAAATTCATACTGTTTCTTTGAAAAAATCTCGCTGTATATCATTGGTTAAAATAAGTAACCATGAAACAAAATTTTTATAAAAATAAAATCAAAAATAATTATCGAAACCGACATTGATTTTAAATTTCTTTGTCTATTTAAATAGTAATTTTTGATATTTTGAATAATCTTGATCTTATTCACAGTACAAATAAAGTTTTGTAAAATTAATAGTCCTCGTACATGATATAATATATTTTTCGAATTCTTTTGATCATGTTTTATGTTCGCAATTTGAAAGAGAGCAATTAAATTACAATATGCCAGAATGATGGTCAAACTCTTATAGAAGAATATATGCAGCCCTTTCAAATGTATGAAAGATTCAATTTATATGACATTCAAAAGGATTTCATAAGAAGAGCACAGAATGTTATAGATGAAGGTAAAATAGGAATATTTAGTAGCCCGACAGGAACAGGAAAGACACGGAGTATTCTGTTGGCTTTACGTAAATACATAAGGAATGGCGAGTTTGATTCAGATACCCAACATCAAAAAACATACACAGAAAATAAAGATGTATTTTTAAAATCTCAACATATAGATAAAGATTTGAACGGTTCTAAAAATTCAGCTGACGGTAATTCTGAGAATTATAACAATAAAAGTTTATCATTAATAGAAAATACATCTAAAATCATCAGTCGAAGTTGCTTGGGACTATCGGCAGAAAACCAATCCCGTATTTCTGATATGTTTGGGGATGAAATACCACGGCCTACTATATTTTATTGTTCACGCACACACTCACAACTTTCACAGGCTATTAATGAATTAAAGGTTGTTTGTCCTCAAGCAAAATCTGTAGTGATCGGTAGTCGTAAAATTTACTGTATAAATGAAATGGTGATGGGTAAAAATAATCTTAATTTAGGATTGGATACAATCAATGAGAAATGTTCATCCTTAGTCGAGGATAATAAATGCAAATTCTATAATAATTTTTTGGAAGAGGATGGAACTAATTTTAAAGATAATAATTTTGGAAAATCAAAATCGGGATTAAATCTGTCAGTTAATTCTAAAATTACGCAATCAAGTCTAGATTTATATGAAGATGATGGCATTTTGAAAGATTCTGTCCCAAAAGGCTGTAATCAAAGCGTTTTGGACATTGAAGACATAATTTCAGATTGTAAAAAAACCAATACTTGCCCATACTTTTATGCTAAAAAGATATCACAGGAGTGTGATATTCTTTTCATGCCCTACACACTTCTCTTTTCCTCAAGTGGGCGCAAGAGTTTCAACATAGAGCTAAAAAATTCAATTATAGTAGTCGATGAGGCACATAATATTTATGAGACAGTTATCCAAATGAATAGTGTTGTTTTAAATAAAGATGTTATTAAAAAATTCTATTCTGCGGTAGTTAAATATGCTGATTATTATGAAAATCGGATGAGTGAAGATAATTTAAAAATGACTAGACGCGTTGTTAAGGTTTTAGAACATATATGTGACTTTTTTTATGCTAAAAAACTTCAATCTGAAAGAGTTAATCACAAAAACATAAAAAGTGAAGATAATTTAAACCACAAGAAAATGATTAATCTACATCAGAGTCAAGTCAAGAAAGCATGCGCGCCATTTAAATCTGATACAATAAAAAACAAAGACTTTTATGGGCTAAAAAGGAAGATTTCGGCCCATGATTATGCGAAAGTTCAACGAAGCGAAGAATACGTCGATTCCACTAGGGATACTACCATAAAAGAAGAAGTTTGCAGCAAAAAAAGAGTTTTTAAGGCTAAAATAACTAATGATAACCATCTATATTTATCCCATTTGGGTGTAAAAGATAAATCCACTGAAAATAACATGCCTAAAATCAGAAATACATCAATGGAGCAAGAATCCCATTCACATAAAACTAACGATGCCAATAATGAATTCAAAAATTTCATGAAAGTTACAGAATTTCTTATAAAAACGAATCTTTATGATTTCAATATGATGGAAATTGATGATTTTATTCACGAATACAAACTAACTCAAAAAGTTGAAAGTATGATCAAAGAAAATTTAAATCTATTTTCCGTTTCCACTTTTTTACGTCTTCTTACTGTATCCGATGAAAATGGAAGGATATTCTATAACGATAATTTTATAAAGTTTACACCACTCGATCCTAAAATGTATTTTGATGATATTACGAAATGTAGATCACTAATTTTGGCTGGGGGTACAATGGAACCGATTCAGAACCTTGTTGAAATACTTTCGAGAGATAATGAAAGTGTTAGCAGCTTGAATACAGGCAAAAAAATTAAAAAAACAAGAGAAATAGAATTTTTAAACGATCGTAATGCAAATAGTTTGTTTTATAAAAATAAACATGACATATCTGTAGAAAATAATAGCAGAAATATGAATGAGCATAGATACACTGAAATGTGTATTTCTGGTTTTCAGAAAGCCAAAGATTTCGAATTTTCAACAAAAATGTCATTTAATCATGGGTTTTTAAATTATTTCTCATATAAACATGTATGCGACAAATATTTGGCTTTTATTTTGGGGGAAGGTCCTTCAAAAAAACTGCTAAAACTTTCCTTTGAAACTAAAAATGATGCATTGCTCATATCTGAATATATAAATTCTATATATAACCTTTCAAATACGGTGAAGAAAGGCGGTATTATTTGCTTCCTTCCTTCTAAATCATACCTCAAAATATTCAAAAATGCAATATTATCTAATGTAAATCTTAAAAGATTCTCAGAAATAGTATTTTTTGATGGAGAAATAACTTTTAATGAATTCAAAACAAAATTGGTAGGTAAAGGTAAACTTCTTCTTTTTTCGGTCATGGGTGGTAAATTAAGTGAAGGTATCAACTTTAGCGACGATCTGTGTCGATTACTAATTGTTATTGGCGTGCCTTATCCAACAATAAATCTTGAATTGAAGGAAAGAGAAAAATATCATGGTGAAATTTTTAGGAACACAAAAAATACCTTGGAAAACGAATCCACGTTAAAAATGAAGGAAATAAACTATCATAAACAAAATATAGCTGAAAAAAATAATACATATATTGATGTAATGGATATAGTGGAACCTCAAAACAATAAAATATACAATTGTAAGGATACATCAGAAGAAAAAATAAAGGAAAACGAACACAAAGGTCAATTTAGCGGCGCATTTGATAATAATTACAGCACACTAATTGCTATGAAAACTGTAAATCAAGCACTAGGTAGAGCCCTTAGACACAAAGAAGATTTTGGATGCATGGTTTTAATGGATTATAGGTACAAAAATCTTTTAAAATACTTATCTTCCTGGGTAAAAGAAAAATTATCAGTGCGATCTTTCCAAGAAATGATGATTGAATTGATGAATTTTTACAAAAAACTTGATACGTAGAAAGATTGCATAATTTAGTTTTTTACCATAGTTACTATTTTCATCTGAGAATTCAAAAGGCTTACTGCTAGTAAGAAGGAAGGTAATAGATTAAACATGTTCATGAAAAATTCGTAATTATAAAGGCATAAATACCCTTAATAGTTTCTATCTGATATATTAATAAAAATTCATACTAAAGGAGTTCATCGTAGTGCATGATAATCACAATATACTAGATTTAAATATTAAAAATTTTCAAAAATAATCAACATGCGCCGAAAAGTCAGCTAACCTAATTTATAATCGATGAAGTTATATTATTTAGCTATTATGCAAAAATTAAAATTAGATACTCTAGCAGTATAAATTATATTGCCTTGTTTTTTGTTCGAACGGATGTTTAACAGCAAGGTTTGTTGCCGCTATGAAGATTTAAAAATTATTTATTAATTATAAGAATAAATTTACTGTTCCATTTACGTTATTTACGGCCATTCTCAATCGTTTTCTTTTGTTTTATCTTTAGAGACGAGAAAATTTTATTCTTCTAATGAAAATATACCATTTAGACCTATTTTCTCGTGGATTTTTAACTAGAAGCAATACAATCTGTGAAATTTAGTAACAAAATAAATGCATAAAATTATAAAAATACCCAATAAGAGTCGAATCAAATGTATATTTCACAGAAATAAATTTCTTTTCGAATGTCTGCAGTCTAATTAAGCAAAAAATAAAATTCTTAAAAATCTGCTTATTTGTTAATCAACTACTATAAATAACCATAGTTATTAAATTATAAAGTTGTTGTGCAATATTCCCAATGGGCTGACCACGTTTAAATAGATAAAATTGATAAAAAGAAACTTAACCTAAAAACAAAAAAAACATGGCTTAAATTATTTATCCCAAGACGCAATTTCGATTTTGATTTATTTCAAATTTTTTGAATTTAACCCAAATAAAATTTTTTTCGGTATTTATAAATATATTCGCAAAATATATTTAACACAATTTTAATTTTCTTATCAAAAAACATCATATAATCTGGCCTGTGATTATCCCTTTATATTTAAGCATGTATTTATTTAAAAAAAAATCGGTTTATTGTAGGCTCTTATATAATCTATGAGTATTTCATTGCTGGATATTTTTAGAACGCTTAGTTCTCATATGTATGCTTTGTTAAAATTTTATTTCAATCCATTATTTTCCTGATGATTATTTAAATTTTTTACTTATTGCCCACTATTGACTTCAATTTGCAGATACTTTATACTTAAAATCAATTTTTAATATTTAATTATTTTATTGTAATATCCAAATCGAATTTAAAGATCTATGAAAGTATATCATATTGGCGCTTGAAATAATTTTTTTTTTATTTAAGGTTGAGTTTCTTCTTTTTATCGATTTTATCTACTGGGACATAATCAGCCCATTAGGAACATCGTACAACACCTCGATACATCTTTTGACACCTTCCCCGATCTATCTTCATCAACTGCTCTTCTTCACTCAAGTGAGATGAGTTCAAGTTTATTGCATAAAATATGTAATAATTAGTGATTAAAATACACTTTATTAGATAATTTTAATTTAATTACTTTCTGCACTTACACTATAGAAAGATAGAACTATTGATCATTATATTCATAATTATCCTAATCTGATTATTTTCACAGAATCCTACAATATAAGTTATCTTCCAAGATATATATATATATGAACTTTTCTGACTCAAAATATTGTAAGTATATGCCGACGGTAAGTTATAAGGTTTATAATCTGATCATACAATCAAAATCACCGCTTTAGGATTTATCTCCATCATGCTACATATAGCTTACATTGGCATTATGGAATGTAGTCCAAGTTGTTTAAGTGACAAAATCAAAGTTCTGTTTACAATAGAAAACTAGTGTTTCATACGTGTAAGCATGCCTACCAGTGCTTGCTGTACCCCTTGCACCTAGGCGTGATTAATTGTCTATTTAGTAATAAAAAACATTCTTGCCCTAGTAAATTTAAGCTATATATTCTTTAAATTAAGATTTTAAGACACTCACACTACTCAACCATTTTCAATTTCTAATTGCCCATATAAAATACCTTATATTGGTAATCCGAATTTCTTTTTATGTGACTTATGACTTTTTCGATAACATTGTATTGTGCTGTGACGCATGATATATTTCTTTTCTACAAATTATTTTGCGAATATTCATTCATAAGTAAATCATATTTTCACAGTTTGAATTTAGAATATATAATAAGTTATCATATAATTTATGTAGAAATATTAATTTTTGCATAAATTGATCTAATATCAATCAAAAAGAAAAAAAAATGCCTAGATTATAAAAAAATATAAAGATTAATTATTGCACAGATAAAAATTCAATAATTTTAGAACTGTTTTTTCATCATGTAAAAGTTTACTTTTTCTCGAGTATAAAATTCTAATTTTTTATGATATATCTGGCAAATTATTTATACAAAAAATCGATTGATTGCTAAAATATTTTGATTTATCCAGGGAATCGTATTTCGAAAACTCGACCCTTGTTTGTATCTTAGGTAATTTATTGAATCACATAATATACAGAGCCATATTTAGAATTCTTTTGTTTTTTTTTGAATATAAATTCGTTATTGATATGAACCACAGGAATCATAGCTTGCGTATATGTAGTAGTAATTCTATCAGTTAGATCTTATCGAATAAATATCGCCCGATATTAAATTAAGATGCAAAAAATAACTTTTTTTAGCTTCAAAAATTATTTTTTATGTAATTATAATTTAGCATGTATTTATCTTTAAAATAATTATAGATTTATAACAATATTTAAAATAATCATATTTCGTGAAAGCAATAAACTAAAGCTCGAAAATAAAATAAGAAACTCTAAACAAAAATATTTCCCAATGCTAAAAAATCGGAGTGATTTTTTTAATGTTAATATATCATTTTTTACAACACTAGAAATCTATAATTATCATAAAAATAAATAAACGCTAAATTATAATTACATAAAAACAAAAACCCGAGATTATTCTGGATCATAAGGAATTTTATGACCAGATAAAAATATTAGACAATTTATTCGATACAAGACTTGCTATTTAATTTTATAATGCGGTTCTATATTTTTTTTCAGCGCCAACTTGCTGAAGCTAGTGAGCAAAATCCCCCATTAAACTAAAATCCAAACGTTAAACGATCAAAATGATTTAATATATAAATTCTAAGATTATAAGGCAAGCTTGGAGACAATTCTTATTTTTTTGATCTCTACAGGCATTCTTAGCGGCTTTTATTTAGCCGGATTAATTTAATAACTAAATTAAATAGAGTATACTAACAACTTTATATTGTTAGCTTTAAAAATAGTAAAATACAGCATAAAATATACAGCCATTTTGTGTTCAAACACGCTAATAAAGCAAAAAAAAACAATTTTTCTCAGGTAAAAAGAAAATAGCATTTAGTTATTTCTGTAATAAAATGTTTCTGTAGGTTTTTAAATAATCTTACTGGTGTTTAAGTAAAAAGAATATTTACTTAGGTAGCTTTTTAGATTTATTGGTTAATTTGATTTTTAGTCTTTTTATAGTTTTTCAAGCAAAACTTTAGATTCCTCTATGTTACAGATTGGGTTGACAATTCTTCCACCTCATTATATTTACAATCTTATTAGATGCCCCTTTTTATTTCCAATCTTATTACTTCAAGTGTCTTCCTCAATCCTATTGTTTATACCTACCCTTCTGCTTCAGTTAGACTTCCCTCTTCCTTAATATTCGACTTATAGTATTTTACAACTAGACCATCCCAATTTATGACATATTTACTTGGAGAATAGCGCCATTCAAAACAAGACTTATCGTTCTAATGTATAAAAATACTTATGATTTTTATTGCTTTGCAAGATACTTGAACACATCACATTTGAGAGAAAAATAGCATTTGATGAATATAGATCAAGCGAAGGTGTCAAAAGATGCATCAAGGGGCTGTGCAATATTCCTAATGGGCTGACTACGTCTCAATAGATGGAATTGATAAAATAAAATTAAACCACAAATAAAAAAATAATTATAGCTTTGTAAATGAATTCAAAGTAGCGATTATCTTATTTTGTAAGCATAATGTATAAATATTTTTCTAGAATAAAAGCGATTTTTTATTTATAATATAATATCAATTTTAGCATTCAAAATCTTGATTATGAAATATTTGAATTATTACGTCAGAAGTTTTAGCATGTGAAAATGCGCCAATGTATACACCACAGATATAAAAGCGTACCATGTGTGAAGTAGCAGAAATTGTGCTGTATTTGTTGTGTTTAATAAAGATAATGCTTAGCCAATTTTTAGAGTAATGTATTTATGAAATAATTAGCCGACCGATTATTAAATATTGATTCTATTTTTTAATCATTAAGAGTAGAATTCTCTAAGTTTATCATCATAAAATCATGATAATCATTTTAATAAAATCTTCACAATAAATGTGTATTATTTTATAATTTTTTGAATTAATATCAAATTATTGCAACCCTTCTGAAGATTCGATGTACTATAAAACCATTATAATTTCAATAATAGTAGCCATATTGGCACATAAGTTCTTTAATATAGCGCATCCAGATTTACTAATTCCGAAAATCGCACCCGTTTTACCATACCTTGGAGTTGCTATTTGCTTCAGTCTTAGTGCAGGCGGAACAATAAAAGGAATGAAATCGATTTCACATGGTGTCTCTGGTGGAAGCATAATATTCCCACGGATAGGATCTAAAAGCATAATAGGAACAGTATTTTGTGAAGCAAACCTTGTTCTCGGAGTTCTTTTTTGTTTTCTTATGATAAATGACTTGCCATATGTTTCAGAGTACGTAGAATCGAAAAAAAGCTTCTTTTACGCAAAATGTTATTTTATGTTGGCTGCAGGATCTATTGTTGGTATTTGTAATTATTGTTCGAGTGTGAGCACTGGAATTATTTGCAGTGCAATATCTTTAATGGATGCTAAGGATCCAACTCTTTTTTCGAAACTTGTTGCTATGGAATTGATTAGTAGCTCCATTGGCCCACTTGGTACAGTTTATGGATTTTTTCTCATGAGAAAATATGCGGCATTTAATCCTAAATAGATTATTCTCTAATGCTTGCATTCAATTCAATCTAAGAATAAAATAGACCAGATCTTAAGTTTTTTGGGAAAACCTTCTATTAGATATCAATAAAAAATTAATACTTCGTTTTGAACTTTAAATTTCGAAAGCTCTTTTACATAACAGGGCTTAACCTTGACCTATCGTAAAATTTCCACAATCACCCTTTGAAATATTATTGTATAGTTGCATTAGAAATATAATTTATAATATGTTCGGTGTAACTAAATGAATTCACGATTATAATTTTCTTGTGTATTTCAATTCTTTTGCATTGAGATATTAATCATGGCAAAATGCAATTTCAAAAAATATTTTTTTTATGTAAAAAATCAAAATTATCGAAATGGCAGCAAAGAAAATGAAAAATTTCGGCTTATAAATTCTGATTGATTTTAAACCCCATATCAATACAAGCATTCTTTAGAAAATTTATTGTGTTAGACACTGTTAATCGTTTATAATAGATTTAATGGTCTATTGGACTTTTAAATGTATATAATTTTTTTAAATCATACATCTTTTTATAAATTGTTTTCTTATCACAGTGACCATTTTTTGAATTATCTATACAAGTTAATAAATTGTTCTTTGAGGCCTTACTTTCTTACAAAATTAAAGTGACAATCAAAGATACTATCCATAATTGAATTGAAGATTTTTTCTGCTGCTAAAATATTTTAAATTGCCAATTATATTCTTTTTTCTTTGATGCTCCATAGTTAGCAACCGACGATGTTTTTTTATTCGGATTTGGAAAATAATCAATTAAAAGAATATTTTTTGAAATATTGATATATATATATTTCGAAAAGAATGAATCTTTGTCTGCATCAAAGGAATGCTCCAAAATCCTCCAGATAGAAAAAAGATTGACACTTATCAAATTAAGATTTATCCATAGAAAATTATTTTTTTATTTATTGATTCTGCTTGATCAGATGCCTGTAATTCCCATTTTTACATAGAAAACATATATTTGTGTGACGAATTGACATTTAATTATATTTTTGCAATTCTACATGCATAAATAATTCTTTTCCTGTATCATATTAAATATAAATAAAACTTCTGCAACATTTTATAGTAAAAAAATAAAACTTCTACAATATTATATCGTATATAAACGATACTTTTAAAATTTTTATTTATTATAAATAATCATTCTGTAATGCCATATCGTGTGTAAATAGCACTAATAAAATGTAATATCCTGTATAAATAGTACTTCAGCAATCTGATATCACATATAAATGATACTTTTGCAATGTTATATCGAATCTTTTTATTGTTTAATGCGTCTATAAAATAAAATAAAATTAGTTTTTATTTTAACTCAAAAAAATATGCATTTTATGAAGTTTTTTTCGGAAAATAAGTTAATCTAATACCTTTTTTTGAATATTATGATCTTTTTATATTATGACGAACGCTTTATGAATTTAATATCAATTTTTGCAGTGTATTATTGCTATTTTATGCTTATTGTTCCCAATATTTTCTCGGAAATAACACAATAATTAAGCTTTAAAGTGTAGAAATTTTGTATTCGGATAATATCATCATAATTTATCATGTTAAATTAAACCTTAGCTGTTAAGACACAACAAAAGAAAAATAAAAAGATCAAGAAATAGTAGATGATTTTCTAAAAAAAACCGAAAAATATGTAACGCCTGAGATTTAAGGCTTATAACTTTGTGCAAAGGAAGTCTAGGTTTTTTTAATTTTCTACAAATACATTTTGAAATGCTAGACTTGCTCAAATTTCACGATAAATATTTTTTAAAATAATACTAGTCTAAAAGTGTTCGCTTTCTAGCACGATTATCGTTAAATCAAATAAAAATATTAAATAAATTTGCGGGTGCTAAAATTACGTAATTACTTGATAAAACATTCGGTGTGTTAGATTAATATGTTTGTATTGATTGCATTGATAAATTATTTCAAGCGTGTCATAGTTGTAGATAAAGCTTTAAAACAGATAATTATTCGTTATCTAATCTGAAACGTGCAAATATATAGAATTCTTATGTGTTTAGATATATATTTAAATGATAATCACACCATCGATCTAAAAAATACTAATTGGATTCATGCTTCCCCATCTAAAGTATTTTAGACGATAAGATTTGTTTTTTAAGTGCATATTACGATACATAAAGTTATCAGACTCTAAACCACAAAAAACCTTTTATGATTCTATTATTAAGCAATAAATGTTTGATATTGGTGGTTAAATCGTTAAAAAGTATTTATGCCTTAAAAAGCTTTTAAAATTATATGACTTCACTCTAGAATTCAAATTTTCAACTATAAAAATATAACGTTTGCATTTTGTTGCAAGAAAAAGGCTGTTATTATTTTATTCTGCAATTTTTTATCATCATAAAAAATAAATGTTATAGATTAAAACACATCTATTGCATTAATACAAAATTTTGGTACATGAAAACCTTTAAAATTATATTTTGGTGGAATTTGTAGCATTCTTCACAGCTTAGACTATTGATGAAAAATTTAGAATTTAATCATCTGATTTCTATAGTAATATGGCCTGCTCGGTGGTAGATCAAATCAATTAAACTAATAAAATGTTTTTATATAATAAGAAATTAAAGAATAATATATTTTTCGAATGAGTATATTAACTTCATATTTTAATCAATTCCAAAAATGTTAAATTTTAATATTTATTGTTATTTTCTAAATAGTTTATAGTCTTATAATATTGAATATAGATGAATTTTCGGGCATTCAAAATCCAGAAATAAAAAAAAATCTATAATTCTAATCATCGAGTAGTGCTGGGATTTTATAAAATACTAAACATGAAGGATTCAAGACAATGAAATTTTCACAACTCTAGTCCAAGGATAAGCGAATTGATGATATTTCTCTTTATTTGCGGAAAAAACAATATAATAAAATCAAATTTCTAATCCTTAGATGACGCTCTAAATGAATACAATACACCAGATTTTAATCTTAAAATGCCATTCTTTTTTTTCACCTATCATGACAATGAGCTTCTAGATTTTATGTAGTTTTAATATATTTATACACTTCTTTTTTTTTTAAAAAACAAAATTCTTTACAGAAAACCAAGTATATTATGTTTTCACTCTAAATATACCATTAAAATTACATCAAGATAATAATATGATTTTTTAATGTTATATTGTATCAATTTTTCCTTAAATTACTAATTACAAATGTTCAAAAATTATTGTGAATTGAATATTTCTTTCTTCGTTTCATTTCTTCTTTCATACTTTGATAGTCAAATTTTATTTATATGTATCGATATATAAACAAATCCCAAATAGTCACGTGTGGAAAACTGTGTATTCTGATTATATTATTTTCTAATTATTCATTAAACTCATAATCACAAATATAAATATAAAGTAAAAACAATTTTAGACTTCATATATAAATTACCATATTTATTGATGAAATTCCAAAAATAAAATATTAATATTAAATTAATAAAAAAATCACACCGAAAAAATATCTATGGGAAAGCTTGCTTGTATATATGGATTCGTGTCTATAGGGATTACTGTTCTCTCAATTCTTCAGCAACCTCTTTTATGCATCATTTTGGGAAGTAAAACATGTTCATTGAAAGAATTATTTAAGTCTTTGATGGAAAAATTCAAAGGTTTAGGCAGAGCCTTTTCAAATATGAAAAATAGACAAAATAATCGTAAAGAGCGGAAAGAATCAAAAAATAATAAAGGAAAAAATAATAAAGAACTAAAAAAGAAAAAAGAAAATAATAAGAAACAACTAGGGGGAGTTCGAAAGGACAGGCGAAAGAAACCAAAAAAAATCAAAGATAAAAATGATATTTGTGATGATAAAAACAAAAACCAAAACAATGACAGAAATAATAACAATAAGGGTTCTAATAATAAATTAGGCCGGGGTAAGAAAGGTCGACGAAAAGGGAAGCGAAACCAAAATGAAATCAACCATAAACAAAATAATAATAATAATAATAATAAACAGGGATGTAGGGATAATTACCAAGATGAAAATGAACGGGGTGGATTGGATGAAATACATGATTTTTCAAACAATCTTAGGGAAATGAATGCTGATTCTATGATTGGGAAAAGCGTAGGGATGAAAAATGTCGATTATATAAGAAGTTTTGCTCAATCCAATCCAGTGCTTAATAATTTATATGGCTCGGGAAGTGCCGTAGGCGCTGGCCTCTTCGAAAGATCGCTTGAAAAAACTGTCGGATCTTTGCTTTTGGGATGATACATAAAACTATAAAATTTAAATGTGTTGAAAAAAATAATGTTTTGGGGAAATATACACAGATATTGGAACAAAAGCCTATTTCCACGATATTGCTTCGTTATAAAATAGTATTAAATCTATTTTTAAAAATAATCTTTATTTCAATCTACTTTTAATACTTTATTTTTGGGTCGAAATTTCGCTGTCGTTTCTAGTGCTTTTTACATCGTTGTTTGTTCAATTCATTTATTTCTATCCATGAAAATAACGTTTCATATATTGATATCTTTTTATGATCAATACAATATAGAACAACGTCCTCTTTTTTACCAATTAACTTACATGTAAACGAATGAGGCCCAATTAGTTTATTTGAAGATTTGTCTTTAAACATTTCAGCAATTCCATTCTGGTCAATTATTTTTAAATATCTATCCCTACTTTCCAAAACAACACCACAGAATTCCACGTAGTTTATCTGCCTATCATAAATGTAATATTTTTGTTGAGTTTTCCTGATATCAAGAACTTGGGAACTGAAAATTTTCTCTGCAAATATTAATTTTATGGTCATAATTTATCACTAAGGGCTTTTCAAAACTTCACAATGTCTTAAAGTTTTGTTACAATAATTACTTAAAATTGTTCTTATTATTAAATTATAATGAAAAATATAGAAAGTATGGCATCTTGGCGAATAAAATTGTTTAATTTACAAATATAAAACAAGAATGAAATCATATGCAATGACTTGGAATGGACTGGTCACAAAATTCCATAAAAAATATGTTAAGGAGTTGAAAATCACGGACGAAGTAGAAGCATACATACAAGCTCTCACAGCATTATGTAAGACACTTGAACTCATCACATTTGAGAGAAAAAGTGGAGTTGATGAAGATAGATCAGAGGAAGATGTCAAAAGATGCATCAAGAAGTTGTGCAATATTCTCAATGGACTGAATACGCCTCAATGGATGTAATTGATAAAAAGAAGCTTAAGCACAAATAAAAAATAAAGTTACATTAAGTTATTTAATTATCGTTAAATTATGCCATATGTTCAAGATATATTTTTAGGCCAATAAAATGTCGAATTATGATTATCGTATTATAGTTTTATTCAGGTGTATATTTTAATTGCATTATAAACCAAACCTGTATAAAAAAATTTCCATTATATGTTCAGAGTTTATATTTCCTTTATTGATACTTTTAATTATTTTATATAATTTTTGTAAATAATAATCCTCATAGTTATACAACTAAGATTGTATTATTGTAATTAATTGTAAAGCTTTCAAACTATATTATTTGAATAATTTAAAGTTGTTTATATCAACAAAAATCTTTACAAATGGTGCAAAAAAAAGTTGATATTTTTTCATGTTTTTTATGTTTAAAGCCAAAATTTATAAATGATTCTAAAAATTGTGTAAAAAAACCATGGATTTTTTTTGTACTATATATTAAAAATAAAAAAATTGTTTATTTATGACAATAAAAATGTCGTTGGAATGATTAAAGTAACAGATATAAAGGAACGGAACTTGTGATACGAAGATTTAATTTAAACTTTATTTTAATGTTAGATTATAAGATCATAACTATATTTTTTTTTAACAAAAAGCAGTAAAATCCAATGATTACTATACAGCTATAATACTTATTAGAAAAATATTATATATAAAAACATAATACCAGTGTTTATTTGCAAAACCATCATAATATATTCCTGGAAATCTATATAAATATGAATATTTCAGCCAAACATATTATTCCCAGTATGATTTTAGTTCAAAAACCCATAGTAAACACTTAAACCCCTTTTATAAAAAAAATTTATTTTACTTATTAAAAATTTAATATTCTTTGGGTCAATTAAATAAAAAAACGATAAATATACATTTTTTTATAAAATGTCAATCAACGTTTCTATTTTAATAAAACCCCAACCGCTTTCAGCGGTATTTTGATATAAATTAGCATTGAATATTTCCTAATTAATTCAAATTTTTATATAATTTCCACAATAAAGACCTATTTTAAGTCCAATTGATTGTTTTTTCCATTATATTAAGGAATTAAAAAAGGAACAGCATAAGATGTTTTTGAGTTATGATTTTATACTACCAATTTTGAACAAAGCTTTATTATGGTTGGTCAATTCTTTAAAAAAAAAGAATCATCATTTGGCCTTTAAACTAATTTAAATGATATTCGAAGTTAAAAACGACATTTTAACTTATTCCATGGCGATCATAGCAATAGATTATAGCCTATAGTATTTTTTTGTATCTTTGGCAGCATTTTATTGTGTAAATTATATTAAATTAAAAAACGGAATAACCCAGAATCATATATTATCTGAAAGAATAAAATTTTCTATACAATAAGAGTAATTTTTTTGATTTATACTTATAAAATTTTATGTGAACTAAATTTAGAGCACCGTAATATTATTACTAAAAATCAAAGTATAGTAAGAAGTAAAAACATTTTAAGGAAGCTGAATAAGATATAAATAGAAAAAAGGATCAATTCAAATTGGTTGTTTTATTATGTTATTAGATATATAACCACCATAATTCGCCATTTCATACTAATTTTGCATGGTTATACAATTATATTGTCTTTTTATCAAATAATATATATTTATAAGATTCGTTATAGTATTTTAATCCTTATTTCATTTTTTAACTTTATATTATTAATTAAATTCAATTAGAATCCAAATTAACATTTGATAAATTAAAGGGAATTTATTAATCAATAAAATTGATACCTATTTCATATAAGAAAACAGACTGTTCCTGTGGGTTTTATGTTTACATTTTTTTTCTTAGAAACTACAAGTTAAATATTTTTCAATATAAAATCCAAGGTCTTTTAAAGACTAGGGTTTACAAGAAATTGCTCTGCGGGACTTTTAAGCCTAATATGTAACCATTAAATGGTTCCATCTATTTTTATGCAAGTAAAAAAATATTTTCAAAAATAATTTTTTTCCTTAGATGATAAATAAAAATTTAAATATCTAAAATCATAGAACATAAACTTTCATAAATACCTTTTTTAGTAACACAAGTTGGCTAATGGTGGTTAGATTATTTTTAATTGCTTAAATGTGATCTTAATAAATATAAAAATTACAAAAAATAAGACTTTGAACTTTTAATGCGTTAAAGTTGTCTAAGTATTACAAAAAAGCAAAAATAGTTCAAATAATATAATTTTTTTTATGAAGAATGTTTTTCATTCGCATATAAGCTTATGCTGTATGAGAAATTAGTTTAAATAATGCGTTGATGAAACATAATGCAGAAAAATTTATAAATTTATGGTAAAGGAATAGGTAAAAGACTTTCATTCAGTATTAAAATTTATATCAAAATTTAAAATTATGGCTTATTTATAAATTTTGAATTTTGTATAATAGCATGTTACAAATAAACTTTTAAGACAGAAATTATACATTAAAACAATGATTGTTTTACAAAAATTGTTTCCTATGAGTCGAAATATTTTGCTGGAACTGAAAAGAAATTTTTGCAATTGAAAAAATCAAGCTCTTAAAAATCGAGTTGTCTTTGTAAATGTCTTCAAATTATAGGAAAAATTCTTTTCAAAAATATTAAACTGTTCCATTTATCTTAATTCACTTAAAATCATAAAAAATCGTTTAAAGATATTTTGATGGAAAAATATGTGGATTTCCGATCATTTAAGAATTTTACAAAGAATCGAAATTGGCTAAAATATGACATAACAAGGATTGAGTTCAATTTATTTTTATAGTAATACATTTATTTAAATACAACTTGTTTAAGAGCCAGAGTAATTTATCTTTGTAAATTGTCTAAGGTTGTATAGCAGTAAAATTTTATAAAACATAGAATGGTTGAAATTTAAGTAATTGAACTAATACATATCACCGATTATATTTTTTTATAACAAAGTGTTTATTCCCATCTAAGAATAAGCTAATCTATTCAAGATATATTTATAAATAAATTTCTAGAATAGGAATGAATTCATTTATAAAATACACATGAACAAAAAACATTATTATGTATAAAATACCAAAATGCAGCTGCAATCTTATCAGATCTAACTAATATTATTTTTTGAAATCCATACTTTGGTTACAAATCTAGAAGATGCAATTAAAAAAAATGTAATTGGCTACTAATTGTATATTTTTGAAAGTATTTGAACAGATATAATATACATTCGACCATATAGCACCTGAAAACAAAAAAATATAACATAAGTAATAATTTTACAAATACTATGAAAATTTTAGAATTAAAATACATAAATAAAAATTATAACATCAATTTAAAGAGGCTTGTTCTCTTATTATATATACATCATTCTTATAATTTATGAGGTGAATGCATATTATTGAATAAAAAAAATATTTTTTTAAGAACTATTTTTATGATAAATAAGCATCTAACAATTAAAGCAGTTCCTATTAATTTCACATATACATTCCCTTGAATCTAATAAATATATTTATTTCAAAAAAGTAATTAAAAATTATGCAATTGCTGTTTATGATATGTAATAATTTTTTTCGAATTTGGTTGCTAGTATTAATCAAGTGAGAATTATTTTAAATAATTAACCTATTATTTTTTATTTATGTGTTAAGTTTCTTATTATTATTTCATCCATTGAGACGTAGCAGCCTATTAGGAATATTGTAAAACCCCTTGATGCATCTTTTGACACCATCCACTGATCTATATTAATCAACTGATCTTCTTCTCTTAAATGTGATGAGTTCAAGTGTCATTAACCTATTAAATATATTTTAGTTATAATATCTACAATTTTACTTTCATTCGTAATAAATAAAATTTATATGCACAGACAAAATATTACCACAAAATCCATTAAATTTTAATTTAAATATAACTTTAGATCAAAAGAGTGTTTACTGAATTTAAAAAAATAAAAAAACCTTTACAAAATGTGATTTTGGGAAAGTTCCATATTCGACGCTTCGTAATTATAAAATAGAGGAATTTATTTTATTGGCTGTTTTTTTATTTGCCACTATTAGAAATTTAAATTTTACAGCAAGGCCATGAAATTTAAATAATAATTTAAAAATTTTATAGACCAATTTTATGAACAAATTATAAATTATATTCAATGAATGATCGAAAATGCCGTTTTTATTCGACATGTTAAACTAATGGTTCTCTCAAAAATTGAAGTTAAACGATTCGTCAAGTTTTTACGGAGTTCAATGATCACAAATCAATAAACTTTGTTTTTGAAATAATCAAATGATAGAGGTGTTTCATTTACATCAAATCAAAAAAAAATTTATGATCCTATCCGAATTTTATAGTGGTGATCGTAGCAATAAGAAACAAATAGATTTAAGCTAAAAAATACTTCTAGAGCAAAAATTATTTATAGGAGAATAATGCGAGTATGGAACTGGTGTCACAAATTAAGATATAAATTTATTATCTTTTATGTCTAAAGGAGGATCATAAGTGCTGATTACAAAAGTGATAATAAAAAATACAATTGGATATTTATATCAATAGTGTTACACACCATAAAAGAGATACGTAATTAAAAAAATATCCATAGGAGAACGGAGATGGCGAATTTATTTTCGATTTTTTCGAAGTTAAAAAATGAGAAGATTGAAATGATAGACAAGTTGCTTTTTGGAATTGATTGCGAAAAAAATGAATTTACAGCATTTAGTATGTTAAAAGAATGTATAAATGATGATGGGGAAGCTTTAGCTATTTATTCATTCTGCCTTGAATTTGGAATTGGCGTTACAAGAAATATAATTGAAGCGGAAAAGGGATATATCTTGGCAAGTGAAAAAAACGTAGGATTGGCACTTTGTAGATTGACATTTTTGCGCAGATTTGGAAGACCAGGAATTAAAATCGATAGAAGAGAAGCTCAAAACTACTATAAGCGGCTGCAAAAAATAGGAAGAAGAAGTGTTGCATGGCTTGAAAAAGCTTCAAGATATGGGAATTCATATGCACAGTATTGCTTGGGAGGATGTTATCATGATGCATTGGGGGTGAAGAAATGTCCTAAGATAAGTGTTGAGTGGTACCGTAAAAGTGCTGATCAAGATAATCCATGTGCTATTGGAATACTTGGATACTGCTACTTAGAGGGCTTTGGTGTAAAGGTCGATGAATCCAAGGCATTCAAATTATATAGAAAGGCGGCTGAATTAAAAGACCCGGTAGCCACGTATAATGTCGGGTATTGTTATGAAGAGGGGAAAGGAACGGTTAAAAATAAGAAACTTGCTTTCTATTGGTATAGCAAAGCTGCAGAGATGGGGAATCCATTTGGGCAAAATTCTTTAGGGTTTTGCTACGAGGAGGGAATAGGAATAGCAAAAGATCTTAACAAGGCAATTAATTTATATAGATTAAGTGCAGAGCAGGGCTATCCATGGGCTCAGAGTAACCTTGCTTATTGCTACCAGCGAGGTATAGGAGCCGAAAAGGATTTCGTATTAAGTAGCCTTTGGTATAAAAAGGCAGCAAATCAAGGGCTTTCACGTGCTCAACATAACCTAGGACATTGCTATCAACAGGGTCTGGGTGTAAAAAAGGACAAAAAAATGGCAGTTATGTGGTATTTGAAAGCAGCGGAACAAAATAATGTATACGCTTTCCATTCATTAGGTAACTGTTACCAGAATGGTGATGGTGTTGGGAAAAATGAAAAAGAAGCCGTGAGGTATTATAGCCTTGCTGCAAAGGAAAATTTTGTGCCATCTTTGATAAGCCTGAGTTTTTGTTATCGCTTGGGTACGGGTGTCAATATCAATACACAGCTGTCTTTCAATTTTATGTTGAAGGCAGCGTGTCTTAACAATCCGTATGCTCAGAATTGTTTGGCTTTTTTCTTTGAGGAAGGTTTTGGAACAACAATTAACGTAAAAGAGGCGATTAAATGGTACGAGAAGAGCGCTGCGCAAAATAATCCATGGGCTCAGTGTAATCTAGGATGTATCTATTTTGAGGGACAAGATACAACAATGGATAGAGAAAGGGCGATCGCGCTCTTTATTTCAGCAGCAGAACAAGGGCACTCACGAGCTTATAATAAACTAGGTTACTGTTATGAAGAAGGCATAGTTCTTGAAAAAAGTCCCATGAAGGCCTACGAGCTTTACAAAAGAGCTTGTAAAAATGGGTACAATAGAGCATTTTATAACTTAGGAAGGTGCCAAGAAAGCGGTATAGGATGCGCCAAAGATGTAGACGAAAGTCTGTGTAGTTACTATAGAGGTTCATACCACGGTGACTTCAGGGCAAAAGAAAAACTTAAGATAATTTTACTTTGTTTTATAAGAAACAAGTGTTACACCTTTTCGAAGTGTGCGTAAATAAACCATAGACAAAACATGTAAGTAATTATAATTTTTAACAATATTATGTAACTACTTTCCGTTTTTAATTGTTTGTAACTAACATTCTTGGGTGATTTTCCGTTTATATAAGATTTTATTTCTCCTAGAACAATTTGAATTTGAATATTTTATTTATTGAAACAGGTAAACAATACAAATATTTTAAAAAATAAATGCAGATCTTCAATATATGTAAAAATTTATCTTTGTTTTTTATTTAAATCACAATCACTTGATTTGAACACGTAATTGATTTAGACACGTATTTAATTTTTAAAATTACAAATTAAAAATATCAAATACCATTGGATGCTTAAATATTTTATTAAAATCTGAGTGCTGTCAAAATAGCAAATAAAATGGTTCTGATGATTAAAAATAATTTTTTTTAAAAACACGGAAATAAGGCCAAGTTATGATAATTAAATTGGATATTGCAAAAAGTATATGATGCTGCTCGAATTTTGAAAGATAAAAAGTAGACTTAACTTCTAGATTCCGAAACTAACACGATAAAAATTCTTTAAATGCTTATAGCTCTTAATTTGTTTGTTTCTATTTTTGATTGATTTAGGAATAGATTAAAATATATTGGGCCAAATTATAACTTATTTTGATGCATAAACAATCTTTATTATTAAATTAAAGATATCCAGGAACACAATACACTAAGCGTAATCAAGTAATTTAAGATATATCGCAAATAGTTAATTTAATTCAATTCCTATAGATATACCAAAAGGGAGCAAAATAACATGTATAAAAACTAATATAATCCTTAAGAAACCATCCAGGTTTAAATTAGGGAATAATTACAAATATTTATTGCTTGTTTAATTTGATACATTATTTTTACAGTGAAACTTTTAATAATAATGGGTATTTAGTCATCATAGGAATAAACTACTAACTTAATCTTTTCTAGCATTGAATAATAAAAATAATTTTAGAAGTCCTATATAACTAATTACATGGTGAGATAACAGATCTTTTATATTGCTTAAGTGTTTTGATGTAATTTTTGAGCTAAGTAGTATTAATTATTTTATATTTAATTTTGAGGGAAGTTTGATTTTTTGTAATGATTAAAAAATAAAATAACTATTTATTCTTTGTTAATTTTATTTATGGATAAATTCTATAACTGTATTTTTAGATTTTAAATTCAAGCTTGACTTGATTAATTTCCGTGACACATCATATCTATACACTTGGCTATATTCCTTCTCTTATATCTTCATCGTTACCTCTTCTATTTTCAAGATATTAGTTTAGGGAATTTCTCAAACCTGTATTTTAAATTTATGTCGGATTTGATTTGTCACTTCGAGATCTTTCAGTTACGTTTTATGATATTGTGTTTCCACAGCATTCCATGTTGTGAAATATGGTATAATATTTGTTTTCAACTTGTAAATATATGTTATTTATCATAATTACACAGTTCTTTTTTCTAAAAGTTAGCGCATATACCCTAATATAATTGGTAATTATAGAAATCGACGAGTACTTTGTATTTTTTTATTAATTCATGTGAGGGAAAATCGAAACGGTTTGTATAAAAATTAGATGCAGGAGTTTCTGACAAAAATCATATGAAAAATAATATAAAACACATGAAAAAATTAAATTTCAAGTTTTTGTTTTTGGCATAAAATATAGGTGATTTTTTTTTGAGAAGAGACAGAATTGTATTATAAATTATTTTACAAGAAATAAATCAGAAAAAATAATAGATGCTTTATAAATTTGGGAAGCAAACTGATTTATTTGACCTTATTGATCATTGTGTAAACAAAACGGGATAATTTATTTTTTTGAATATTTTTTAATATAGTGTTAAAATAATCTTTATTTTGTGTGAACACATAATTATAGAGCCTATCTAATAGCCGAGAATCTTGTATGCTTGAAAGTTTAAAAATAATCTACCCTATTGAAATAGTAAAAGTCGTTGCTATAATGCAACTATAATTGCTAGCAAGAAAAAGAGGGTGTTATTTTTTTAAGAAATTAAATCACGGTTTTAACTTAAAAAAAAAGACGATATTTTTAAGGGTATATTATAGTTGTAAAAAAAACTCGTAGAGTAATAAATATTTTAAACCCTGAAACAGGCTGAAGCGTATGCACATAAAGTATGATTAAGAGAAGCAATAACTTAAAGCATAAATTGGACATAAAAATAAAAGAAGACACAAATAAAAGATTATTTTAAGGGTGGTGAAAAAAATAAGCGTAAATCAAACCATATATGTGAAAATCTAAATAAATAAACGTTAAAGTTCCAACCAGCCTTAAATAAATGTAATTTAAACACTTATAAGGGAGTAGAAGACAGTCATCACAAATTATGGGTGAAAAGTATACAAAATAGTGTGTTAAGTTAATATTATCCACACAAATCGTAAAAAAAATAAAAAGTATTTTTTTTGATCAAATTTAATTTTAATTCATTAGTATAATGTTGATAATATGAAATTTATATTTTACACAGACAGTATAATCCAGCCAAGAGAAAAATACCCAGGTTTAAATAAAAATAATGCCAATAAACATGCCTAGAGCATTTTATAGTTAATAATATTTTCAAAGTATGTTGTCTTTAATGATATTTTTTTCAGAAAAATATCCTTAACTTATAATTTATATATAGATTAAATAGACTAATGTATTGGTAACACTTTAAGATTTATTTTATAATGATATTAAAACGATTAGGAGGTAACATATGATATAACCAATATTTAGCCAGTCATTTTCATGGGAAAATGTTTGAAATAATTAGGCTACTATCATTAAATGTGCTTATACTAATTGTGCTTTAAATAAATATATATCAAACATAGCATACAAAAATTAATTTTGGCTATAATAAATGGTTCAACATAGAAATAAAAAGATCAAAGCTCAAAAATAATCATCTATTCAATTTATTAATTAAGTAACACAACGAAGAATATAAATCTTGCAATTTTTAATCAAACGGAAAAATATATAATTAATAAAATATGACATAATATAATTACCAGGATATAAAAAAATATTTATAATGATAAACCCAATAGTTGAAAGAAAAGGTAATACCTTAGTTTCTAAAAATTGTTTAGTTTTCATACGGTAATTTTTTCATAAAAAATTATTATAAATCTTAAATAATGTAGGTCTCATGCCATATAAACATTAAGAAATTATAAGAATTTAAGATCTATTTTCTGATGTATCTCAAAGGAAAATTTGCATACCTTTTATAACATCTTAAAAATAGATTCATGAAAATTCTCTGAATATATCGACAAATTTTGTTTGTATGATAAAAATAGGATCTGAAAGTTTTGCACTAGTTCACAGAATATAATTGACAGAAAAAATTTTTATGTAAGAAAGATTATTTAAACTATTGCATTATACAAATAAAAACAAATGCATCAATTTTCTGAAAATAAAAATAATATCACAAAAAAATTTGTTTGCATGCAGAAATATCATTTTGTCAAAACGAAAAAATATTCTATTTAAAGAATGCAGAAATTATGATTTTATAAAAAGTTGTAGGTGTATTTGATTTTTTAGATAATAAAAATTTCTGGAGATAAAACTTTTATATAGATAAACAGGAATAGAAAGATTAAATTGTAGCTTTTTTTATAACATACCGGAAAAAAATAATATAATTATGGATTTTTGTCATATAAATCTATATGGTTTTTAGTAAAATGAACTAAATTATCCCTTTTTGTATAAAATATTTGATATTACATTAATTAGATGGTTTAAGCTGTATTTGCCAAACAAATAAAGATCGTTTTTAGAAAAAAAATTAGGAATTGAGATTTATAGAGCCCTAGAAATATTATATTTCCAATATGCGGTTTATCTGGGTGTAAACGGAAAATAAACGTGATAATATAAGAATTTAAAAATAATGTCATGGTAGTGTGCGTTTGAAAATTTATGTGATAACAATTTTTTTTATTTTCACAGTCATATAAATTTAAAATCATGTAACAAGACTCATAGATTATAATTTTTATTTTTAATCTGTTTAGATAATATACATTATAATAAGTATTTCAATTATTCCAACATATTTTATAGCCATAATTGTATCCACAATTCTAGCAGATTTCTAAATGCTTCTATTTATACGGAAAGCATGATGTATGGATTTTGTTGGCCATTATATAAAAAATACATAACTCTAGCTCTTTTTTTCGACAATAAAAGGTGCAGATCTATTTTTCTCATTTGATCGATTTCACTTTTTTAATAATCAAGGATTTTATTTTTTTGATAAAAATATAAATAAAAACCTTTAAATTTTTTAAACTAGGCAAAAGACTATATGAAGAAAATTCTGTCACGCCTTTATAATATCAAAAAAAGACATATCCCTAAGATATCTTTTGAAACGCGAATTATCTTCGAACCAATAAATAGAAAATTATATAATGTTCTTGTGTAGGCTTCTTTAAAACTTAATTAATAGAAACTGATTTAGGATTTACTAAAATTAATTTTTCAATTGGATATTGTTTGAATACGTAAGCCGAAAGTGTGCTTGTATGCGTTAATTATTTGTTATAAAGTTTACATACATATATATTAAGAAATTTTTAAATCAGGTGAGTATTTGCAAAAAAATATTTATCATAAGAATAAAATTTATTAAATTTAAAATATAATTAATTGCACCAATCATGTAACAAGACAATTTTAAAAATGTTCTTGAGTTTTATATATTTTATTGGTCGACGAGGTAGAATTTAATCTGTATACAAATATCAAAATAAACTGTAAATTCTAAATAATTAATTTAAGTATACGTTTCGTTAATTTAAATACAAGTATTTAATATTAATTAGGTTCCAAAAAAAGTCAATTATAATGGATTTTATATATCAAAAGTCGAGCAAAAAAGAATATTTAACATTTTATTGTTCTTTTTCATTTTTAGAAACAATTTGATGATAATATACTTTTCATGGAAAAGTGCAATCGTTTTGGGAAACAATCTAGTTTTCAAAGGACTAGAAAATCAAAAAATTTCTTGGAAGTATGTGTAGTTTTTATAAGTCTAATTGAAACAATTTTAAAAATCCAAATTATATAAAGTTAAAGCAAAGAATCATAAATAAAAAAAATGAAGGAAACATTCTTTCTATCTATTTTCTTCCCGTTAATTATTATTTGGGCTTACTTTGGAAATTTATTGTCGTGTGGTAAAGGTCTTGGAATAAAGACTTGCTCGCCAATCGACATCACAAAACAAAGCGATTTTTTAAAAGACAAAGTCGGGCGCATACGTAAAAAAAATCTTTTTAACAATTTTTCAGATAAAAAAATTACAAAATTGTCTGATCTTTTAGAGGATTTTGAGGAAAAGAAAGATTCGGCAGAAAAGAAAAATAAAGAAGATGAACGAAAAGAGAAAGAAAAGAGAAAAAAGGAAAAAGAAGAAAGAAAGAAGCAGAGAAAATTGAGAGAGAGAAATCGAAGAAAAGAAAGATGGCAGAGGAGAAAAGACAATACAAAGAAAATTATGAGAAAACGTACTTTAAAGCTCAAACATTTATCCAATAAAGGTGGAAAGCAACTCATGAAAGTTGGACGAGCAGGTTTAGACAAGATTAGAAACCTTATAAGACTAATTTTTAGAATTTTAGTGCGAAGGTAATATTGGAAAAAGCTATTGGAGTTGCCAAAATGTCTATTAAACGAAAAAGCTTTCTATGGTATAATAATATAAATAAATATAAAAAACTAATCATATAAAATTTATACCCCGAAATCGATTTATATGCAGGAACTCTTTTATGAAAAAGGTATTTTTGAAATCTTATTAGATCATCATCTTCCACAAGAAAATGATTTGAAACCTGTTTCACAGATCATGATTTTGTTTTTTGCGTTTTAATATATTAGGATTAATCAATATGTGATTCTATTTTTCTCAATCTTTTTATTTTACCTCGCCTTTAAAATCCAATTGTTATAGACTAAATTTTAATATCCTATTTGATCAAGGCAGTAAAAGAATTTGATTCTAGAATAAAAATAATAAATTGAATGTTACATCAATGTATTTTAGGAATCAAGGAAACGATTTCACATAATTAAGCTCTTTCAAGGGTATTTTAAATATTTTTGTTTTATTTTTTCTATCACAATAATTTATACAGAAAAATCACAAGATAAAAGTTTTAATACCTAGTTTGATTTTTTTAGAATATAAAATCTTGAAAAATAATATATTGTAATTCAAAATAGGAAAAAAATAATATGTGCTTCGGCAGAACCAGAGTTATAATCCAAATAATTACCCAGTAAAAATTATAAAAGATTATTTCACTTATCAATAATAAAAATTAACTGTCTAAAAATTTTTTATTCTACCCTGGAATCATTTCCAGTGCAAATTTAATTCAAAATAAATATATAATCAACAAACAAAAAAAATAAAAATAAATCACATATATAAAATAGCGTTAAAAAAATTTCCTACCGTTTAGACATGCATGCAATTAAAAATGCAAAATGTACTGATTTTCAAATATATTTAGAGTTTTTTGAAAAAATTTCTGCATTAAAAACCTAGCAACAACTGTAGGATGGTTGATAAACATCTAATTCATCTATTATGGCAAAAAAATTCAAGTTCTACGCAGATACATATTTTTTTATGCCTTAGTAGACGTATAAAAAACATAGAACATGTATCAATCATGTCTATTATAGAGAAAATTTACAAAGACAGTTCTTTAATACATAATACACAATATTTGTACGCTTTTTTCAAAAAAAGTAAACATAGATTACAATTGTAATATCATATTGATAAACTAAAA
>NW_028233056.1:0-29536 GCF_057557595.1 Rhyacophila brunnea
GAGAAAGAATAACAAAAAAGAAAAATATTTAATATATAATGATAAATAAATTGTGATTTATTTTATTATATTTTTTAACCATTTTTTTACAAACTATTATACTTTTTTTTATAAATTATTTATCTTGAATATTCTTCTGATTTTATTTAAATTTTCATTTAGAATCTATAAATTATTAAATCACCATAAAATTTTTAATATTGGCATAAATAATAATAATACGCATATATATGTCTATTATATACATTATACTAGATTTTCTGATTCTAAAGATCTTCTCATCAATTGTTCTTTATAATATTCAAAACCATAAATATTTTATTATGTTAAGATTATTTGTTAATAGAATAATAATATGAAAATTTTTGTGATTATATTATATGTATTTTTATTTGTTATTTATTTCTTTGTTTAAGATTCTCTTGTTAATAAATTATTATTTTTTTAAGTTTTTTATTTTATTTTTCATATATATAATATATACTGGCGAAATCAAAATAGTTTTCGTGCTTAGTAATTTAGTATAATCTAATAATAGATTCATCTTTTAAGAAAATGAAGTTTTCAAAGGAAATATAAATAGATTGAAAATTCAAATGCAATATTTTTCTATTTAGACACCAGATATTAGAGTTTTATGTAAATATTTAAAGTTTAATGCACTTAAATAATAATATTGATATATAAATTACGTCTCTACTAAAAAACTATAGTTATTGTTTTATTTTATTCCGCATAAATTGTAATTTTTATTGATTATTTGTGGCTTAATTATCATATTTATACCAATCTTTTGGTTTTTTTATTTCTATAGGCGGTTTTCTACTTTTCTGGTTGTAGAGAATAAATCCTTTATGTTTAAATAAACAACCTTTTAATGAATATTTCATGTTAATAGTCTTTTTTATTATAAATATTTCCTGCGGCATGTTATATTATCGATTTTCTATACTATTTTAAATATAATATGTCTGCAGCGAGATGAGAAAAAACAAGTTTTATGTATTTCTTTTGATGCAAAAGGAAGAATCAATTGTCTTTTAAACATAATTTTATTACTTTTAGCTGAATTATGTCGCTGAATAGCCGAATAAGTGGTGATAAATATGTCCACTAGCATAGAAAGAAATCGTACAATGATAATTTATGACATATAAAATACATTATCTAAAGTTGATAGGAGATAAAATCATCTTTTTGTGGATATATAGCCATAACAAACTTGGTTTTAATTAAGATTCTTTTGCCTTATAATGGATATTTATATACTCTACTAGACACAGCTAATATTTGTATGTATGTTTTGTTATTAATTGTTAAGCAGAAAAGGTGAATTTATTGATTTTTTGGTTAATTCCAAGTTTTATCTGTTGCCATATTTTTTTCTGTCTTAAAAAAAACTTAGAACCAAGCCCTGTTTGGCGCAAAAACCAATTTTAATATGTTGATCATACTTTTATAAGTTAAGATACACATTCTGGCTATCTCATATTTTTCATATTCTGCGATTTTTTTATAATAATGAACATCGCAAAAAAAAGGGATTTTTTTTCTTATGATAAAATTAAGTTTTCCCTATTGAAATTATTTTTTTAAAACGTAAAATACTTAGAAAATCATAAATTTTATATTTTTCTTGTTTCTGAAACTTTAATGCGTGGATTTAGTCGACTATTTTTTTTCTTTATTTTAGTGGTTTTTTTATGTGATAAAAACTATCATATACACCAAATCGAAAAAATATGTTTTGAATTATACATCAATAAAGATTATGCTTGATGTATTTTGATTTGGGATTTTAGTAGAAAGTTTAAGGGTCCTATTATTTTTTTTTCTTTTAATGATCAATTACATAAAATATTGAATATATTTTTATATCAATAGAAATATTCAATTATAAAAGAAGATTTTGATATCATTTAATTGACTTTGATCTTTATTTATAACCCATTTTAGGTATGTTTCTTATGTACGAAAATAAAGGTGGATAATGCTAAAATAGGTAATTTTTATAGGTTAAATGTCAAAAAAGCTGTTTAATTTATTAAGTAAATATAAAAAAATGTTTTTTTTCTTCTTTTTTTTTAATTTTATGTAATTTTTTTTTATATTTCTAATCATCTAAAATACTAACTTTTTCGATTTTTTTTAATACTGAGATTGAATTAAGTCCCAATATAATGTATTTTGTAAATTATTCACACTCATCGATAACACATTTCTGTAAAATAGACATGATTTTGAGTTTAAATCTGCTTGCTAAAGTAAAACAAACAACAGATTTAATGATTAAAAATTTGAAATATAGGATTTTTTATGAACTTTAAGGTGATTTATATGCTATTTGATACATATAGTCGCCTAAATAACTATAAAGAGGTGCTAATTCTGTTAGATAGCTGAATAAAAACCCTTTTTTGGTATTATTCTACCGCAAATTAACACGTCTAATGTTGAATAAAACTATAATAGTACATTTATAATAAATTGTTGTTAAAAAAATACATAAATTGTTAAATAGTTCAGCTAGGATAAAGAAAAAATGTCTATTTTAGAATACGGTGTTTGTTAAATACTATTTCTTTATTTATAATAATAGAAATTAGCATTTTTCTTTTAATATCTAGTTATTAAAAGTTTTATTTTTTGTTTTTTTCTTATAACATTTATTATAATGCATTTACCATATAATAAAAAAGTAGTTAGCCTTTTTTGTATATTTTTCATGTTTAAAAAGTAAATATACATACAGAAATAATATCTAGGTTGAATAAATATATAGTGTGAACTAAATAAATACTTGATTTTATTGTAAAAAGTGTATTTTATAGCAAAATATTCGACAATTTATTTATGATAATCTATGTTTTATGTTTCTATAAAAATAATAGATTTATATTTTTTAAATTACGATGCAATGAACACAACAATAGAGTCGCCCTTCTAGGGTAGGGGCGACTCTATTATTATATTTATCACTCGTTTATGATATTATTTCTTACCATGTTTTCAATGATCAGTTAATCCTCATCTAAAATCTTTCAGTTTTAGTGAATAAAATATAAAGCCATTGATGTCTTTTACAAATTTAATAGCCTTTTATCACTTTTTTGTAATGAAAAAAAACATCAAAATCTGTGCTAGATTACAAAATAAAACATAAATAAGAGATATAATTGCAAGATATAATCACTCTTCTATTTTAAGATTGCTTCAACAGCAAATATTCAAAAATTATATCCAAAAATATAATAAATACATTTATCGTCTTTCTTGGCAACATAAAATCCTGATTTTATATAACTTGCATTATTTAAATTGTTGTATTTGTGATATTTTATATATATGTTAAATAGAATGAATCGTCTACAAAAGTTAACACAAATAAGTTCTGATGCTTTTTTCTATAGTAAAAGTTTACATTTATTTGTGATGTTAAATCTATTCGATTGACATAAAAAATCACATATCTATGTTTTAAAAAAAACGTATAAAATACTATTAGTGGTATGAAACAATAGAAAAAGGTTTTTTATGCCATTCCTTCTGCTATAATTTGAAGTTTTTCGTTTTTAAAATCCATAAGCTGTAACAATAAAAAAATTATCTTCTGTATCATATTGTGTGTTAAATCTTAAAAATACAATGTTTTTTTTCCCTGTTCTTGATAGCTGTTTTATTTGTTTATAAAATTACATAATAAGCGTTATGTGAAGAAAAAAAGGTTTTTTTTTGTTTTTAAAGATAATTGATTACGAATTATATGCTTAACTATTTAAAGATAAATATTTAATTGCATAAAAATATTTTTACTTATAAATAGGTTTGAATATTACTCGTTAGATTTTTATATGCTTAACTATTTAAAAACAATTTTTTTGTTTTACTATATATACTTTTATAGATTCTTCTCTGATATTTTAAAAGACTGAGTTTATTCATATGCGTTATAGTTTTTTTGCGTCATTTAATTAACATCAAAAAATATTAATTTCCAGAGAAACCTCTTCTATATGAACTATTTTATTATTTTATACTTTATTTTATTTGATTTGAATAGCGTAATATAATGTTTTTATATTTATTCTCTAATCGATATGCCTATTACATTATGATAAATTTTGTATACTTTTTCTGTTTTTATATAAATGAAATCAAAAACGATATGTTATATTAGAATTTATTTATATGTGTTTATATAAATTAATATATTTATTGGTTTTTTGTGCAAATCGATAAAACCTAGAAAATTTATTATTATATTTTAAAACAATTTTATGGCTGTTTGGTCCTCCTTTTTTATAAATGACTAAATATTTTTTTATTTATCTTCCATTTTTTAATAAATCTAATAGTTAGCTATTCAAATGTGAACATAAATTTTATATTTCTAGATTTAAAAATTCATGGTTTTATCCACTCAAATTATTAAATTGCCAAGCATTTACTGTTTCAAGTGAATATTATAGTAGAATTTTCATATTTTTAGAATTATATACAAGAATTATGATATATTCCGAAGATATTTGTTTTATAATGATTTTAGACGTGGGTTAAATATAATCGATTTTGAAATTTTTTTTTGAAATTTTATTTAGATGGATTTTGTCTGAAGGTTCAAATTTTACAATGATTATAGACATGGGTTTTATTTTAATTAATTTGGACTTTTTTTTTATAAAATTTTTTTTTAGCAAGATTCAATCGAAGGTTCAATTATAATAATTATAGACAAGGAAATAAATTAAATATACACTGTAAATTAAATAATTATTTGATATTATTTATATATCAACATTTGCTGTTTTGTTTTTATGTTTTACGTTTTTTCGTTGGATATAATTATTTGCTTACAATAATTCAATTTTGTATTTTAATGTATTAATAATCTTTAGCTTCTATAAGATGTTTTATCGTATATGTTAAATATCCTGTTTTGCTTTATTTTACATATAATAAACTTGATTTATGCATTTTGAATTTTACAAAAGAAAGTATATAAAGGTTTAATATTGTTACTTTATATGAAATTATATTTTATTATTTATATCCCTGCTATTACTAGAATTCTTTTATTTGTATATTTTTTTGTAAAAATTTCGCGATTCTTGAAAAAAATTAAATATTTACTAGAATTGATAAATAGAAATATATGAATCCTTTAATTTTTTAGTTTTTATAAACCTGTGTTATGTTCTCAACAGTTTTCTTTTGCCCTTTATCTAAAAAAGCCGATCTAAAATGGTCATTGATCAAATTTACCCCTTTTCTAGATAAGAAAATTAAATTATACGGTTTTTACCATGATATTTCCGTCTATTTCTCCGAATTTTTGTTTTAAAACTGATATTTTATCCATTGAGTTTATAAATATGCGTTTTTTTCTGAAAATGGGGCATATTTTTGAAAAAAAAAACAAAGCTCTGTATATCCTTTATCATATTTTCTATTTATGTTTACTTTCTTAATCATCGCTATGATAACATTTAAATCTCAAAGTTCATGTCTTTATATTCTTATGCAATTAAGATCATAAATATATAACTAAATTGTAATAATGCCATTATTTATAGGAGATTTATATGTTTTTATCCTTTTCAATGATAATTATACCACCATTTTTATGGTTTTTTGATATTTTTTTACTTTTTACGATCGCTTAATCCACATATTTATTAATAATTTACTTTTTTATTGTAAAGGTAAAATTAATTCTTATTACTTTTATAATTATTATCTTTAAATTCTGAACAATGCTTTTTTCTTTCTATTATAAACAAAAAATATATTCATTCTATTTTATTTTATTTTGTTATTATTGGATATTTTATCTTTAGATTAAGATATTCGAACACATCGTGATGTTAGAAAAGCGTTCTTAAATAAAATTATATGCTAGCATATTGTTTTTCTATTCTAATTTTGAACTTTCTAGATATAAAATATAGTTATCAAAACATTCGATTTTTCTTTTAAATTAGATTACGAGAAAGAATAACAAAAAAGAAAAATATTTAATATATAATGATAAATAAATTGTGATTTATTTTATTATATTTTTTAACCATTTTTTTACAAACTATTATACTTTTTTTTATAAATTATTTATCTTGAATATTCTTCTGATTTTATTTAAATTTTCATTTAGAATCTATAAATTATTAAATCACCATAAAATTTTTAATATTGGCATAAATAATAATAATACGCATATATATGTCTATTATATACATTATACTAGATTTTCTGATTCTAAAGATCTTCTCATCAATTGTTCTTTATAATATTCAAAACCATAAATATTTTATTATGTTAAGATTATTTGTTAATAGAATAATAATATGAAAATTTTTGTGATTATATTATATGTATTTTTATTTGTTATTTATTTCTTTGTTTAAGATTCTCTTGTTAATAAATTATTATTTTTTTAAGTTTTTTATTTTATTTTTCATATATATAATATATACTGGCGAAATCAAAATAGTTTTCGTGCTTAGTAATTTAGTATAATCTAATAATAGATTCATCTTTTAAGAAAATGAAGTTTTCAAAGGAAATATAAATAGATTGAAAATTCAAATGCAATATTTTTCTATTTAGACACCAGATATTAGAGTTTTATGTAAATATTTAAAGTTTAATGCACTTAAATAATAATATTGATATATAAATTACGTCTCTACTAAAAAACTATAGTTATTGTTTTATTTTATTCCGCATAAATTGTAATTTTTATTGATTATTTGTGGCTTAATTATCATATTTATACCAATCTTTTGGTTTTTTTATTTCTATAGGCGGTTTTCTACTTTTCTGGTTGTAGAGAATAAATCCTTTATGTTTAAATAAACAACCTTTTAATGAATATTTCATGTTAATAGTCTTTTTTATTATAAATATTTCCTGCGGCATGTTATATTATCGATTTTCTATACTATTTTAAATATAATATGTCTGCAGCGAGATGAGAAAAAACAAGTTTTATGTATTTCTTTTGATGCAAAAGGAAGAATCAATTGTCTTTTAAACATAATTTTATTACTTTTAGCTGAATTATGTCGCTGAATAGCCGAATAAGTGGTGATAAATATGTCCACTAGCATAGAAAGAAATCGTACAATGATAATTTATGACATATAAAATACATTATCTAAAGTTGATAGGAGATAAAATCATCTTTTTGTGGATATATAGCCATAACAAACTTGGTTTTAATTAAGATTCTTTTGCCTTATAATGGATATTTATATACTCTACTAGACACAGCTAATATTTGTATGTATGTTTTGTTATTAATTGTTAAGCAGAAAAGGTGAATTTATTGATTTTTTGGTTAATTCCAAGTTTTATCTGTTGCCATATTTTTTTCTGTCTTAAAAAAAACTTAGAACCAAGCCCTGTTTGGCGCAAAAACCAATTTTAATATGTTGATCATACTTTTATAAGTTAAGATACACATTCTGGCTATCTCATATTTTTCATATTCTGCGATTTTTTTATAATAATGAACATCGCAAAAAAAAGGGATTTTTTTTCTTATGATAAAATTAAGTTTTCCCTATTGAAATTATTTTTTTAAAACGTAAAATACTTAGAAAATCATAAATTTTATATTTTTCTTGTTTCTGAAACTTTAATGCGTGGATTTAGTCGACTATTTTTTTTCTTTATTTTAGTGGTTTTTTTATGTGATAAAAACTATCATATACACCAAATCGAAAAAATATGTTTTGAATTATACATCAATAAAGATTATGCTTGATGTATTTTGATTTGGGATTTTAGTAGAAAGTTTAAGGGTCCTATTATTTTTTTTTCTTTTAATGATCAATTACATAAAATATTGAATATATTTTTATATCAATAGAAATATTCAATTATAAAAGAAGATTTTGATATCATTTAATTGACTTTGATCTTTATTTATAACCCATTTTAGGTATGTTTCTTATGTACGAAAATAAAGGTGGATAATGCTAAAATAGGTAATTTTTATAGGTTAAATGTCAAAAAAGCTGTTTAATTTATTAAGTAAATATAAAAAAATGTTTTTTTTCTTCTTTTTTTTTAATTTTATGTAATTTTTTTTTATATTTCTAATCATCTAAAATACTAACTTTTTCGATTTTTTTTAATACTGAGATTGAATTAAGTCCCAATATAATGTATTTTGTAAATTATTCACACTCATCGATAACACATTTCTGTAAAATAGACATGATTTTGAGTTTAAATCTGCTTGCTAAAGTAAAACAAACAACAGATTTAATGATTAAAAATTTGAAATATAGGATTTTTTATGAACTTTAAGGTGATTTATATGCTATTTGATACATATAGTCGCCTAAATAACTATAAAGAGGTGCTAATTCTGTTAGATAGCTGAATAAAAACCCTTTTTTGGTATTATTCTACCGCAAATTAACACGTCTAATGTTGAATAAAACTATAATAGTACATTTATAATAAATTGTTGTTAAAAAAATACATAAATTGTTAAATAGTTCAGCTAGGATAAAGAAAAAATGTCTATTTTAGAATACGGTGTTTGTTAAATACTATTTCTTTATTTATAATAATAGAAATTAGCATTTTTCTTTTAATATCTAGTTATTAAAAGTTTTATTTTTTGTTTTTTTCTTATAACATTTATTATAATGCATTTACCATATAATAAAAAAGTAGTTAGCCTTTTTTGTATATTTTTCATGTTTAAAAAGTAAATATACATACAGAAATAATATCTAGGTTGAATAAATATATAGTGTGAACTAAATAAATACTTGATTTTATTGTAAAAAGTGTATTTTATAGCAAAATATTCGACAATTTATTTATGATAATCTATGTTTTATGTTTCTATAAAAATAATAGATTTATATTTTTTAAATTACGATGCAATGAACACAACAATAGAGTCGCCCTTCTAGGGTAGGGGCGACTCTATTATTATATTTATCACTCGTTTATGATATTATTTCTTACCATGTTTTCAATGATCAGTTAATCCTCATCTAAAATCTTTCAGTTTTAGTGAATAAAATATAAAGCCATTGATGTCTTTTACAAATTTAATAGCCTTTTATCACTTTTTTGTAATGAAAAAAAACATCAAAATCTGTGCTAGATTACAAAATAAAACATAAATAAGAGATATAATTGCAAGATATAATCACTCTTCTATTTTAAGATTGCTTCAACAGCAAATATTCAAAAATTATATCCAAAAATATAATAAATACATTTATCGTCTTTCTTGGCAACATAAAATCCTGATTTTATATAACTTGCATTATTTAAATTGTTGTATTTGTGATATTTTATATATATGTTAAATAGAATGAATCGTCTACAAAAGTTAACACAAATAAGTTCTGATGCTTTTTTCTATAGTAAAAGTTTACATTTATTTGTGATGTTAAATCTATTCGATTGACATAAAAAATCACATATCTATGTTTTAAAAAAAACGTATAAAATACTATTAGTGGTATGAAACAATAGAAAAAGGTTTTTTATGCCATTCCTTCTGCTATAATTTGAAGTTTTTCGTTTTTAAAATCCATAAGCTGTAACAATAAAAAAATTATCTTCTGTATCATATTGTGTGTTAAATCTTAAAAATACAATGTTTTTTTTCCCTGTTCTTGATAGCTGTTTTATTTGTTTATAAAATTACATAATAAGCGTTATGTGAAGAAAAAAAGGTTTTTTTTTGTTTTTAAAGATAATTGATTACGAATTATATGCTTAACTATTTAAAGATAAATATTTAATTGCATAAAAATATTTTTACTTATAAATAGGTTTGAATATTACTCGTTAGATTTTTATATGCTTAACTATTTAAAAACAATTTTTTTGTTTTACTATATATACTTTTATAGATTCTTCTCTGATATTTTAAAAGACTGAGTTTATTCATATGCGTTATAGTTTTTTTGCGTCATTTAATTAACATCAAAAAATATTAATTTCCAGAGAAACCTCTTCTATATGAACTATTTTATTATTTTATACTTTATTTTATTTGATTTGAATAGCGTAATATAATGTTTTTATATTTATTCTCTAATCGATATGCCTATTACATTATGATAAATTTTGTATACTTTTTCTGTTTTTATATAAATGAAATCAAAAACGATATGTTATATTAGAATTTATTTATATGTGTTTATATAAATTAATATATTTATTGGTTTTTTGTGCAAATCGATAAAACCTAGAAAATTTATTATTATATTTTAAAACAATTTTATGGCTGTTTGGTCCTCCTTTTTTATAAATGACTAAATATTTTTTTATTTATCTTCCATTTTTTAATAAATCTAATAGTTAGCTATTCAAATGTGAACATAAATTTTATATTTCTAGATTTAAAAATTCATGGTTTTATCCACTCAAATTATTAAATTGCCAAGCATTTACTGTTTCAAGTGAATATTATAGTAGAATTTTCATATTTTTAGAATTATATACAAGAATTATGATATATTCCGAAGATATTTGTTTTATAATGATTTTAGACGTGGGTTAAATATAATCGATTTTGAAATTTTTTTTTGAAATTTTATTTAGATGGATTTTGTCTGAAGGTTCAAATTTTACAATGATTATAGACATGGGTTTTATTTTAATTAATTTGGACTTTTTTTTTATAAAATTTTTTTTTAGCAAGATTCAATCGAAGGTTCAATTATAATAATTATAGACAAGGAAATAAATTAAATATACACTGTAAATTAAATAATTATTTGATATTATTTATATATCAACATTTGCTGTTTTGTTTTTATGTTTTACGTTTTTTCGTTGGATATAATTATTTGCTTACAATAATTCAATTTTGTATTTTAATGTATTAATAATCTTTAGCTTCTATAAGATGTTTTATCGTATATGTTAAATATCCTGTTTTGCTTTATTTTACATATAATAAACTTGATTTATGCATTTTGAATTTTACAAAAGAAAGTATATAAAGGTTTAATATTGTTACTTTATATGAAATTATATTTTATTATTTATATCCCTGCTATTACTAGAATTCTTTTATTTGTATATTTTTTTGTAAAAATTTCGCGATTCTTGAAAAAAATTAAATATTTACTAGAATTGATAAATAGAAATATATGAATCCTTTAATTTTTTAGTTTTTATAAACCTGTGTTATGTTCTCAACAGTTTTCTTTTGCCCTTTATCTAAAAAAGCCGATCTAAAATGGTCATTGATCAAATTTACCCCTTTTCTAGATAAGAAAATTAAATTATACGGTTTTTACCATGATATTTCCGTCTATTTCTCCGAATTTTTGTTTTAAAACTGATATTTTATCCATTGAGTTTATAAATATGCGTTTTTTTCTGAAAATGGGGCATATTTTTGAAAAAAAAAACAAAGCTCTGTATATCCTTTATCATATTTTCTATTTATGTTTACTTTCTTAATCATCGCTATGATAACATTTAAATCTCAAAGTTCATGTCTTTATATTCTTATGCAATTAAGATCATAAATATATAACTAAATTGTAATAATGCCATTATTTATAGGAGATTTATATGTTTTTATCCTTTTCAATGATAATTATACCACCATTTTTATGGTTTTTTGATATTTTTTTACTTTTTACGATCGCTTAATCCACATATTTATTAATAATTTACTTTTTTATTGTAAAGGTAAAATTAATTCTTATTACTTTTATAATTATTATCTTTAAATTCTGAACAATGCTTTTTTCTTTCTATTATAAACAAAAAATATATTCATTCTATTTTATTTTATTTTGTTATTATTGGATATTTTATCTTTAGATTAAGATATTCGAACACATCGTGATGTTAGAAAAGCGTTCTTAAATAAAATTATATGCTAGCATATTGTTTTTCTATTCTAATTTTGAACTTTCTAGATATAAAATATAGTTATCAAAACATTCGATTTTTCTTTTAAATTAGATTACGAGAAAGAATAACAAAAAAGAAAAATATTTAATATATAATGATAAATAAATTGTGATTTATTTTATTATATTTTTTAACCATTTTTTTACAAACTATTATACTTTTTTTTATAAATTATTTATCTTGAATATTCTTCTGATTTTATTTAAATTTTCATTTAGAATCTATAAATTATTAAATCACCATAAAATTTTTAATATTGGCATAAATAATAATAATACGCATATATATGTCTATTATATACATTATACTAGATTTTCTGATTCTAAAGATCTTCTCATCAATTGTTCTTTATAATATTCAAAACCATAAATATTTTATTATGTTAAGATTATTTGTTAATAGAATAATAATATGAAAATTTTTGTGATTATATTATATGTATTTTTATTTGTTATTTATTTCTTTGTTTAAGATTCTCTTGTTAATAAATTATTATTTTTTTAAGTTTTTTATTTTATTTTTCATATATATAATATATACTGGCGAAATCAAAATAGTTTTCGTGCTTAGTAATTTAGTATAATCTAATAATAGATTCATCTTTTAAGAAAATGAAGTTTTCAAAGGAAATATAAATAGATTGAAAATTCAAATGCAATATTTTTCTATTTAGACACCAGATATTAGAGTTTTATGTAAATATTTAAAGTTTAATGCACTTAAATAATAATATTGATATATAAATTACGTCTCTACTAAAAAACTATAGTTATTGTTTTATTTTATTCCGCATAAATTGTAATTTTTATTGATTATTTGTGGCTTAATTATCATATTTATACCAATCTTTTGGTTTTTTTATTTCTATAGGCGGTTTTCTACTTTTCTGGTTGTAGAGAATAAATCCTTTATGTTTAAATAAACAACCTTTTAATGAATATTTCATGTTAATAGTCTTTTTTATTATAAATATTTCCTGCGGCATGTTATATTATCGATTTTCTATACTATTTTAAATATAATATGTCTGCAGCGAGATGAGAAAAAACAAGTTTTATGTATTTCTTTTGATGCAAAAGGAAGAATCAATTGTCTTTTAAACATAATTTTATTACTTTTAGCTGAATTATGTCGCTGAATAGCCGAATAAGTGGTGATAAATATGTCCACTAGCATAGAAAGAAATCGTACAATGATAATTTATGACATATAAAATACATTATCTAAAGTTGATAGGAGATAAAATCATCTTTTTGTGGATATATAGCCATAACAAACTTGGTTTTAATTAAGATTCTTTTGCCTTATAATGGATATTTATATACTCTACTAGACACAGCTAATATTTGTATGTATGTTTTGTTATTAATTGTTAAGCAGAAAAGGTGAATTTATTGATTTTTTGGTTAATTCCAAGTTTTATCTGTTGCCATATTTTTTTCTGTCTTAAAAAAAACTTAGAACCAAGCCCTGTTTGGCGCAAAAACCAATTTTAATATGTTGATCATACTTTTATAAGTTAAGATACACATTCTGGCTATCTCATATTTTTCATATTCTGCGATTTTTTTATAATAATGAACATCGCAAAAAAAAGGGATTTTTTTTCTTATGATAAAATTAAGTTTTCCCTATTGAAATTATTTTTTTAAAACGTAAAATACTTAGAAAATCATAAATTTTATATTTTTCTTGTTTCTGAAACTTTAATGCGTGGATTTAGTCGACTATTTTTTTTCTTTATTTTAGTGGTTTTTTTATGTGATAAAAACTATCATATACACCAAATCGAAAAAATATGTTTTGAATTATACATCAATAAAGATTATGCTTGATGTATTTTGATTTGGGATTTTAGTAGAAAGTTTAAGGGTCCTATTATTTTTTTTTCTTTTAATGATCAATTACATAAAATATTGAATATATTTTTATATCAATAGAAATATTCAATTATAAAAGAAGATTTTGATATCATTTAATTGACTTTGATCTTTATTTATAACCCATTTTAGGTATGTTTCTTATGTACGAAAATAAAGGTGGATAATGCTAAAATAGGTAATTTTTATAGGTTAAATGTCAAAAAAGCTGTTTAATTTATTAAGTAAATATAAAAAAATGTTTTTTTTCTTCTTTTTTTTTAATTTTATGTAATTTTTTTTTATATTTCTAATCATCTAAAATACTAACTTTTTCGATTTTTTTTAATACTGAGATTGAATTAAGTCCCAATATAATGTATTTTGTAAATTATTCACACTCATCGATAACACATTTCTGTAAAATAGACATGATTTTGAGTTTAAATCTGCTTGCTAAAGTAAAACAAACAACAGATTTAATGATTAAAAATTTGAAATATAGGATTTTTTATGAACTTTAAGGTGATTTATATGCTATTTGATACATATAGTCGCCTAAATAACTATAAAGAGGTGCTAATTCTGTTAGATAGCTGAATAAAAACCCTTTTTTGGTATTATTCTACCGCAAATTAACACGTCTAATGTTGAATAAAACTATAATAGTACATTTATAATAAATTGTTGTTAAAAAAATACATAAATTGTTAAATAGTTCAGCTAGGATAAAGAAAAAATGTCTATTTTAGAATACGGTGTTTGTTAAATACTATTTCTTTATTTATAATAATAGAAATTAGCATTTTTCTTTTAATATCTAGTTATTAAAAGTTTTATTTTTTGTTTTTTTCTTATAACATTTATTATAATGCATTTACCATATAATAAAAAAGTAGTTAGCCTTTTTTGTATATTTTTCATGTTTAAAAAGTAAATATACATACAGAAATAATATCTAGGTTGAATAAATATATAGTGTGAACTAAATAAATACTTGATTTTATTGTAAAAAGTGTATTTTATAGCAAAATATTCGACAATTTATTTATGATAATCTATGTTTTATGTTTCTATAAAAATAATAGATTTATATTTTTTAAATTACGATGCAATGAACACAACAATAGAGTCGCCCTTCTAGGGTAGGGGCGACTCTATTATTATATTTATCACTCGTTTATGATATTATTTCTTACCATGTTTTCAATGATCAGTTAATCCTCATCTAAAATCTTTCAGTTTTAGTGAATAAAATATAAAGCCATTGATGTCTTTTACAAATTTAATAGCCTTTTATCACTTTTTTGTAATGAAAAAAAACATCAAAATCTGTGCTAGATTACAAAATAAAACATAAATAAGAGATATAATTGCAAGATATAATCACTCTTCTATTTTAAGATTGCTTCAACAGCAAATATTCAAAAATTATATCCAAAAATATAATAAATACATTTATCGTCTTTCTTGGCAACATAAAATCCTGATTTTATATAACTTGCATTATTTAAATTGTTGTATTTGTGATATTTTATATATATGTTAAATAGAATGAATCGTCTACAAAAGTTAACACAAATAAGTTCTGATGCTTTTTTCTATAGTAAAAGTTTACATTTATTTGTGATGTTAAATCTATTCGATTGACATAAAAAATCACATATCTATGTTTTAAAAAAAACGTATAAAATACTATTAGTGGTATGAAACAATAGAAAAAGGTTTTTTATGCCATTCCTTCTGCTATAATTTGAAGTTTTTCGTTTTTAAAATCCATAAGCTGTAACAATAAAAAAATTATCTTCTGTATCATATTGTGAGTTAAATCTTAAAAATACAATGTTTTTTTTCCCTGTTCTTGATAGCTGTTTTATTTGTTTATAAAATTACATAATAAGCGTTATGTGAAGAAAAAAAGGTTTTTTTTTGTTTTTAAAGATAATTGATTACGAATTATATGCTTAACTATTTAAAGATAAATATTTAATTGCATAAAAATATTTTTACTTATAAATAGGTTTGAATATTACTCGTTAGATTTTTATATGCTTAACTATTTAAAAACAATTTTTTTGTTTTACTATATATACTTTTATAGATTCTTCTCTGATATTTTAAAAGACTGAGTTTATTCATATGCGTTATAGTTTTTTTGCGTCATTTAATTAACATCAAAAAATATTAATTTCCAGAGAAACCTCTTCTATATGAACTATTTTATTATTTTATACTTTATTTTATTTGATTTGAATAGCGTAATATAATGTTTTTATATTTATTCTCTAATCGATATGCCTATTACATTATGATAAATTTTGTATACTTTTTCTGTTTTTATATAAATGAAATCAAAAACGATATGTTATATTAGAATTTATTTATATGTGTTTATATAAATTAATATATTTATTGGTTTTTTGTGCAAATCGATAAAACCTAGAAAATTTATTATTATATTTTAAAACAATTTTATGGCTGTTTGGTCCTCCTTTTTTATAAATGACTAAATATTTTTTTATTTATCTTCCATTTTTTAATAAATCTAATAGTTAGCTATTCAAATGTGAACATAAATTTTATATTTCTAGATTTAAAAATTCATGGTTTTATCCACTCAAATTATTAAATTGCCAAGCATTTACTGTTTCAAGTGAATATTATAGTAGAATTTTCATATTTTTAGAATTATATACAAGAATTATGATATATTCCGAAGATATTTGTTTTATAATGATTTTAGACGTGGGTTAAATATAATCGATTTTGAAATTTTTTTTTGAAATTTTATTTAGATGGATTTTGTCTGAAGGTTCAAATTTTACAATGATTATAGACATGGGTTTTATTTTAATTAATTTGGACTTTTTTTTTATAAAATTTTTTTTTAGCAAGATTCAATCGAAGGTTCAATTATAATAATTATAGACAAGGAAATAAATTAAATATACACTGTAAATTAAATAATTATTTGATATTATTTATATATCAACATTTGCTGTTTTGTTTTTATGTTTTACGTTTTTTCGTTGGATATAATTATTTGCTTACAATAATTCAATTTTGTATTTTAATGTATTAATAATCTTTAGCTTCTATAAGATGTTTTATCGTATATGTTAAATATCCTGTTTTGCTTTATTTTACATATAATAAACTTGATTTATGCATTTTGAATTTTACAAAAGAAAGTATATAAAGGTTTAATATTGTTACTTTATATGAAATTATATTTTATTATTTATATCCCTGCTATTACTAGAATTCTTTTATTTGTATATTTTTTTGTAAAAATTTCGCGATTCTTGAAAAAAATTAAATATTTACTAGAATTGATAAATAGAAATATATGAATCCTTTAATTTTTTAGTTTTTATAAACCTGTGTTATGTTCTCAACAGTTTTCTTTTGCCCTTTATCTAAAAAAGCCGATCTAAAATGGTCATTGATCAAATTTACCCCTTTTCTAGATAAGAAAATTAAATTATACGGTTTTTACCATGATATTTCCGTCTATTTCTCCGAATTTTTGTTTTAAAACTGATATTTTATCCATTGAGTTTATAAATATGCGTTTTTTTCTGAAAATGGGGCATATTTTTGAAAAAAAAAACAAAGCTCTGTATATCCTTTATCATATTTTCTATTTATGTTTACTTTCTTAATCATCGCTATGATAACATTTAAATCTCAAAGTTCATGTCTTTATATTCTTATGCAATTAAGATCATAAATATATAACTAAATTGTAATAATGCCATTATTTATAGGAGATTTATATGTTTTTATCCTTTTCAATGATAATTATACCACCATTTTTATGGTTTTTTGATATTTTTTTACTTTTTACGATCGCTTAATCCACATATTTATTAATAATTTACTTTTTTATTGTAAAGGTAAAATTAATTCTTATTACTTTTATAATTATTATCTTTAAATTCTGAACAATGCTTTTTTCTTTCTATTATAAACAAAAAATATATTCATTCTATTTTATTTTATTTTGTTATTATTGGATATTTTATCTTTAGATTAAGATATTCGAACACATCGTGATGTTAGAAAAGCGTTCTTAAATAAAATTATATGCTAGCATATTGTTTTTCTATTCTAATTTTGAACTTTCTAGATATAAAATATAGTTATCAAAACATTCGATTTTTCTTTTAAATTAGATTACGAGAAAGAATAACAAAAAAGAAAAATATTTAATATATAATGATAAATAAATTGTGATTTATTTTATTATATTTTTTAACCATTTTTTTACAAACTATTATACTTTTTTTTATAAATTATTTATCTTGAATATTCTTCTGATTTTATTTAAATTTTCATTTAGAATCTATAAATTATTAAATCACCATAAAATTTTTAATATTGGCATAAATAATAATAATACGCATATATATGTCTATTATATACATTATACTAGATTTTCTGATTCTAAAGATCTTCTCATCAATTGTTCTTTATAATATTCAAAACCATAAATATTTTATTATGTTAAGATTATTTGTTAATAGAATAATAATATGAAAATTTTTGTGATTATATTATATGTATTTTTATTTGTTATTTATTTCTTTGTTTAAGATTCTCTTGTTAATAAATTATTATTTTTTTAAGTTTTTTATTTTATTTTTCATATATATAATATATACTGGCGAAATCAAAATAGTTTTCGTGCTTAGTAATTTAGTATAATCTAATAATAGATTCATCTTTTAAGAAAATGAAGTTTTCAAAGGAAATATAAATAGATTGAAAATTCAAATGCAATATTTTTCTATTTAGACACCAGATATTAGAGTTTTATGTAAATATTTAAAGTTTAATGCACTTAAATAATAATATTGATATATAAATTACGTCTCTACTAAAAAACTATAGTTATTGTTTTATTTTATTCCGCATAAATTGTAATTTTTATTGATTATTTGTGGCTTAATTATCATATTTATACCAATCTTTTGGTTTTTTTATTTCTATAGGCGGTTTTCTACTTTTCTGGTTGTAGAGAATAAATCCTTTATGTTTAAATAAACAACCTTTTAATGAATATTTCATGTTAATAGTCTTTTTTATTATAAATATTTCCTGCGGCATGTTATATTATCGATTTTCTATACTATTTTAAATATAATATGTCTGCAGCGAGATGAGAAAAAACAAGTTTTATGTATTTCTTTTGATGCAAAAGGAAGAATCAATTGTCTTTTAAACATAATTTTATTACTTTTAGCTGAATTATGTCGCTGAATAGCCGAATAAGTGGTGATAAATATGTCCACTAGCATAGAAAGAAATCGTACAATGATAATTTATGACATATAAAATACATTATCTAAAGTTGATAGGAGATAAAATCATCTTTTTGTGGATATATAGCCATAACAAACTTGGTTTTAATTAAGATTCTTTTGCCTTATAATGGATATTTATATACTCTACTAGACACAGCTAATATTTGTATGTATGTTTTGTTATTAATTGTTAAGCAGAAAAGGTGAATTTATTGATTTTTTGGTTAATTCCAAGTTTTATCTGTTGCCATATTTTTTTCTGTCTTAAAAAAAACTTAGAACCAAGCCCTGTTTGGCGCAAAAACCAATTTTAATATGTTGATCATACTTTTATAAGTTAAGATACACATTCTGGCTATCTCATATTTTTCATATTCTGCGATTTTTTTATAATAATGAACATCGCAAAAAAAAGGGATTTTTTTTCTTATGATAAAATTAAGTTTTCCCTATTGAAATTATTTTTTTAAAACGTAAAATACTTAGAAAATCATAAATTTTATATTTTTCTTGTTTCTGAAACTTTAATGCGTGGATTTAGTCGACTATTTTTTTTCTTTATTTTAGTGGTTTTTTTATGTGATAAAAACTATCATATACACCAAATCGAAAAAATATGTTTTGAATTATACATCAATAAAGATTATGCTTGATGTATTTTGATTTGGGATTTTAGTAGAAAGTTTAAGGGTCCTATTATTTTTTTTTCTTTTAATGATCAATTACATAAAATATTGAATATATTTTTATATCAATAGAAATATTCAATTATAAAAGAAGATTTTGATATCATTTAATTGACTTTGATCTTTATTTATAACCCATTTTAGGTATGTTTCTTATGTACGAAAATAAAGGTGGATAATGCTAAAATAGGTAATTTTTATAGGTTAAATGTCAAAAAAGCTGTTTAATTTATTAAGTAAATATAAAAAAATGTTTTTTTTCTTCTTTTTTTTTAATTTTATGTAATTTTTTTTTATATTTCTAATCATCTAAAATACTAACTTTTTCGATTTTTTTTAATACTGAGATTGAATTAAGTCCCAATATAATGTATTTTGTAAATTATTCACACTCATCGATAACACATTTCTGTAAAATAGACATGATTTTGAGTTTAAATCTGCTTGCTAAAGTAAAACAAACAACAGATTTAATGATTAAAAATTTGAAATATAGGATTTTTTATGAACTTTAAGGTGATTTATATGCTATTTGATACATATAGTCGCCTAAATAACTATAAAGAGGTGCTAATTCTGTTAGATAGCTGAATAAAAACCCTTTTTTGGTATTATTCTACCGCAAATTAACACGTCTAATGTTGAATAAAACTATAATAGTACATTTATAATAAATTGTTGTTAAAAAAATACATAAATTGTTAAATAGTTCAGCTAGGATAAAGAAAAAATGTCTATTTTAGAATACGGTGTTTGTTAAATACTATTTCTTTATTTATAATAATAGAAATTAGCATTTTTCTTTTAATATCTAGTTATTAAAAGTTTTATTTTTTGTTTTTTTCTTATAACATTTATTATAATGCATTTACCATATAATAAAAAAGTAGTTAGCCTTTTTTGTATATTTTTCATGTTTAAAAAGTAAATATACATACAGAAATAATATCTAGGTTGAATAAATATATAGTGTGAACTAAATAAATACTTGATTTTATTGTAAAAAGTGTATTTTATAGCAAAATATTCGACAATTTATTTATGATAATCTATGTTTTATGTTTCTATAAAAATAATAGATTTATATTTTTTAAATTACGATGCAATGAACACAACAATAGAGTCGCCCTTCTAGGGTAGGGGCGACTCTATTATTATATTTATCACTCGTTTATGATATTATTTCTTACCATGTTTTCAATGATCAGTTAATCCTCATCTAAAATCTTTCAGTTTTAGTGAATAAAATATAAAGCCATTGATGTCTTTTACAAATTTAATAGCCTTTTATCACTTTTTTGTAATGAAAAAAAACATCAAAATCTGTGCTAGATTACAAAATAAAACATAAATAAGAGATATAATTGCAAGATATAATCACTCTTCTATTTTAAGATTGCTTCAACAGCAAATATTCAAAAATTATATCCAAAAATATAATAAATACATTTATCGTCTTTCTTGGCAACATAAAATCCTGATTTTATATAACTTGCATTATTTAAATTGTTGTATTTGTGATATTTTATATATATGTTAAATAGAATGAATCGTCTACAAAAGTTAACACAAATAAGTTCTGATGCTTTTTTCTATAGTAAAAGTTTACATTTATTTGTGATGTTAAATCTATTCGATTGACATAAAAAATCACATATCTATGTTTTAAAAAAAACGTATAAAATACTATTAGTGGTATGAAACAATAGAAAAAGGTTTTTTATGCCATTCCTTCTGCTATAATTTGAAGTTTTTCGTTTTTAAAATCCATAAGCTGTAACAATAAAAAAATTATCTTCTGTATCATATTGTGAGTTAAATCTTAAAAATACAATGTTTTTTTTCCCTGTTCTTGATAGCTGTTTTATTTGTTTATAAAATTACATAATAAGCGTTATGTGAAGAAAAAAAGGTTTTTTTTTGTTTTTAAAGATAATTGATTACGAATTATATGCTTAACTATTTAAAGATAAATATTTAATTGCATAAAAATATTTTTACTTATAAATAGGTTTGAATATTACTCGTTAGATTTTTATATGCTTAACTATTTAAAAACAATTTTTTTGTTTTACTATATATACTTTTATAGATTCTTCTCTGATATTTTAAAAGACTGAGTTTATTCATATGCGTTATAGTTTTTTTGCGTCATTTAATTAACATCAAAAAATATTAATTTCCAGAGAAACCTCTTCTATATGAACTATTTTATTATTTTATACTTTATTTTATTTGATTTGAATAGCGTAATATAATGTTTTTATATTTATTCTCTAATCGATATGCCTATTACATTATGATAAATTTTGTATACTTTTTCTGTTTTTATATAAATGAAATCAAAAACGATATGTTATATTAGAATTTATTTATATGTGTTTATATAAATTAATATATTTATTGGTTTTTTGTGCAAATCGATAAAACCTAGAAAATTTATTATTATATTTTAAAACAATTTTATGGCTGTTTGGTCCTCCTTTTTTATAAATGACTAAATATTTTTTTATTTATCTTCCATTTTTTAATAAATCTAATAGTTAGCTATTCAAATGTGAACATAAATTTTATATTTCTAGATTTAAAAATTCATGGTTTTATCCACTCAAATTATTAAATTGCCAAGCATTTACTGTTTCAAGTGAATATTATAGTAGAATTTTCATATTTTTAGAATTATATACAAGAATTATGATATATTCCGAAGATATTTGTTTTATAATGATTTTAGACGTGGGTTAAATATAATCGATTTTGAAATTTTTTTTTGAAATTTTATTTAGATGGATTTTGTCTGAAGGTTCAAATTTTACAATGATTATAGACATGGGTTTTATTTTAATTAATTTGGACTTTTTTTTTATAAAATTTTTTTTTAGCAAGATTCAATCGAAGGTTCAATTATAATAATTATAGACAAGGAAATAAATTAAATATACACTGTAAATTAAATAATTATTTGATATTATTTATATATCAACATTTGCTGTTTTGTTTTTATGTTTTACGTTTTTTCGTTGGATATAATTATTTGCTTACAATAATTCAATTTTGTATTTTAATGTATTAATAATCTTTAGCTTCTATAAGATGTTTTATCGTATATGTTAAATATCCTGTTTTGCTTTATTTTACATATAATAAACTTGATTTATGCATTTTGAATTTTACAAAAGAAAGTATATAAAGGTTTAATATTGTTACTTTATATGAAATTATATTTTATTATTTATATCCCTGCTATTACTAGAATTCTTTTATTTGTATATTTTTTTGTAAAAATTTCGCGATTCTTGAAAAAAATTAAATATTTACTAGAATTGATAAATAGAAATATATGAATCCTTTAATTTTTTAGTTTTTATAAACCTGTGTTATGTTCTCAACAGTTTTCTTTTGCCCTTTATCTAAAAAAGCCGATCTAAAATGGTCATTGATCAAATTTACCCCTTTTCTAGATAAGAAAATTAAATTATACGGTTTTTACCATGATATTTCCGTCTATTTCTCCGAATTTTTGTTTTAAAACTGATATTTTATCCATTGAGTTTATAAATATGCGTTTTTTTCTGAAAATGGGGCATATTTTTGAAAAAAAAAACAAAGCTCTGTATATCCTTTATCATATTTTCTATTTATGTTTACTTTCTTAATCATCGCTATGATAACATTTAAATCTCAAAGTTCATGTCTTTATATTCTTATGCAATTAAGATCATAAATATATAACTAAATTGTAATAATGCCATTATTTATAGGAGATTTATATGTTTTTATCCTTTTCAATGATAATTATACCACCATTTTTATGGTTTTTTGATATTTTTTTACTTTTTACGATCGCTTAATCCACATATTTTGTAATAATTTACTTTTTTATTGTAAAGGTAAAATTAATTCTTATTACTTTTATAATTATTATCTTTAAATTCTGAACAATGCTTTTTTCTTTCTATTATAAACAAAAAATATATTCATTCTATTTTATTTTATTTTGTTATTATTGGATATTTTATCTTTAGATTAAGATATTCGAACACATCGTGATGTTAGAAAAGCGTTCTTAAATAAAATTATATGCTAGCATATTGTTTTTCTATTCTAATTTTGAACTTTCTAGATATAAAATATAGTTATCAAAACATTCGATTTTTCTTTTAAATTAGATTACGAGAAAGAATAACAAAAAAGAAAAATATTTAATATATAATGATAAATAAATTGTGATTTATTTTATTATATTTTTTAACCATTTTTTTACAAACTATTATACTTTTTTTTATAAATTATTTATCTTGAATATTCTTCTGATTTTATTTAAATTTTCATTTAGAATCTATAAATTATTAAATCACCATAAAATTTTTAATATTGGCATAAATAATAATAATACGCATATATATGTCTATTATATACATTATACTAGATTTTCTGATTCTAAAGATCTTCTCATCAATTGTTCTTTATAATATTCAAAACCATAAATATTTTATTATGTTAAGATTATTTGTTAATAGAATAATAATATGAAAATTTTTGTGATTATATTATATGTATTTTTATTTGTTATTTATTTCTTTGTTTAAGATTCTCTTGTTAATAAATTATTATTTTTTTAAGTTTTTTATTTTATTTTTCATATATATAATATATACTGGCGAAATCAAAATAGTTTTCGTGCTTAGTAATTTAGTATAATCTAATAATAGATTCATCTTTTAAGAAAATGAAGTTTTCAAAGGAAATATAAATAGATTGAAAATTCAAATGCAATATTTTTCTATTTAGACACCAGATATTAGAGTTTTATGTAAATATTTAAAGTTTAATGCACTTAAATAATAATATTGATATATAAATTACGTCTCTACTAAAAAACTATAGTTATTGTTTTATTTTATTCCGCATAAATTGTAATTTTTATTGATTATTTGTGGCTTAATTATCATATTTATACCAATCTTTTGGTTTTTTTATTTCTATAGGCGGTTTTCTACTTTTCTGGTTGTAGAGAATAAATCCTTTATGTTTAAATAAACAACCTTTTAATGAATATTTCATGTTAATAGTCTTTTTTATTATAAATATTTCCTGCGGCATGTTATATTATCGATTTTCTATACTATTTTAAATATAATATGTCTGCAGCGAGATGAGAAAAAACAAGTTTTATGTATTTCTTTTGATGCAAAAGGAAGAATCAATTGTCTTTTAAACATAATTTTATTACTTTTAGCTGAATTATGTCGCTGAATAGCCGAATAAGTGGTGATAAATATGTCCACTAGCATAGAAAGAAATCGTACAATGATAATTTATGACATATAAAATACATTATCTAAAGTTGATAGGAGATAAAATCATCTTTTTGTGGATATATAGCCATAACAAACTTGGTTTTAATTAAGATTCTTTTGCCTTATAATGGATATTTATATACTCTACTAGACACAGCTAATATTTGTATGTATGTTTTGTTATTAATTGTTAAGCAGAAAAGGTGAATTTATTGATTTTTTGGTTAATTCCAAGTTTTATCTGTTGCCATATTTTTTTCTGTCTTAAAAAAAACTTAGAACCAAGCCCTGTTTGGCGCAAAAACCAATTTTAATATGTTGATCATACTTTTATAAGTTAAGATACACATTCTGGCTATCTCATATTTTTCATATTCTGCGATTTTTTTATAATAATGAACATCGCAAAAAAAAGGGATTTTTTTTCTTATGATAAAATTAAGTTTTCCCTATTGAAATTATTTTTTTAAAACGTAAAATACTTAGAAAATCATAAATTTTATATTTTTCTTGTTTCTGAAACTTTAATGCGTGGATTTAGTCGACTATTTTTTTTCTTTATTTTAGTGGTTTTTTTATGTGATAAAAACTATCATATACACCAAATCGAAAAAATATGTTTTGAATTATACATCAATAAAGATTATGCTTGATGTATTTTGATTTGGGATTTTAGTAGAAAGTTTAAGGGTCCTATTATTTTTTTTTCTTTTAATGATCAATTACATAAAATATTGAATATATTTTTATATCAATAGAAATATTCAATTATAAAAGAAGATTTTGATATCATTTAATTGACTTTGATCTTTATTTATAACCCATTTTAGGTATGTTTCTTATGTACGAAAATAAAGGTGGATAATGCTAAAATAGGTAATTTTTATAGGTTAAATGTCAAAAAAGCTGTTTAATTTATTAAGTAAATATAAAAAAATGTTTTTTTTCTTCTTTTTTTTTAATTTTATGTAATTTTTTTTTATATTTCTAATCATCTAAAATACTAACTTTTTCGATTTTTTTTAATACTGAGATTGAATTAAGTCCCAATATAATGTATTTTGTAAATTATTCACACTCATCGATAACACATTTCTGTAAAATAGACATGATTTTGAGTTTAAATCTGCTTGCTAAAGTAAAACAAACAACAGATTTAATGATTAAAAATTTGAAATATAGGATTTTTTATGAACTTTAAGGTGATTTATATGCTATTTGATACATATAGTCGCCTAAATAACTATAAAGAGGTGCTAATTCTGTTAGATAGCTGAATAAAAACCCTTTTTTGGTATTATTCTACCGCAAATTAACACGTCTAATGTTGAATAAAACTATAATAGTACATTTATAATAAATTGTTGTTAAAAAAATACATAAATTGTTAAATAGTTCAGCTAGGATAAAGAAAAAATGTCTATTTTAGAATACGGTGTTTGTTAAATACTATTTCTTTATTTATAATAATAGAAATTAGCATTTTTCTTTTAATATCTAGTTATTAAAAGTTTTATTTTTTGTTTTTTTCTTATAACATTTATTATAATGCATTTACCATATAATAAAAAAGTAGTTAGCCTTTTTTGTATATTTTTCATGTTTAAAAAGTAAATATACATACAGAAATAATATCTAGGTTGAATAAATATATAGTGTGAACTAAATAAATACTTGATTTTATTGTAAAAAGTGTATTTTATAGCAAAATATTCGACAATTTATTTATGATAATCTATGTTTTATGTTTCTATAAAAATAATAGATTTATATTTTTTAAATTACGATGCAATGAACACAACAATAGAGTCGCCCTTCTAGGGTAGGGGCGACTCTATTATTATATTTATCACTCGTTTATGATATTATTTCTTACCATGTTTTCAATGATCAGTTAATCCTCATCTAAAATCTTTCAGTTTTAGTGAATAAAATATAAAGCCATTGATGTCTTTTACAAATTTAATAGCCTTTTATCACTTTTTTGTAATGAAAAAAAACATCAAAATCTGTGCTAGATTACAAAATAAAACATAAATAAGAGATATAATTGCAAGATATAATCACTCTTCTATTTTAAGATTGCTTCAACAGCAAATATTCAAAAATTATATCCAAAAATATAATAAATACATTTATCGTCTTTCTTGGCAACATAAAATCCTGATTTTATATAACTTGCATTATTTAAATTGTTGTATTTGTGATATTTTATATATATGTTAAATAGAATGAATCGTCTACAAAAGTTAACACAAATAAGTTCTGATGCTTTTTTCTATAGTAAAAGTTTACATTTATTTGTGATGTTAAATCTATTCGATTGACATAAAAAATCACATATCTATGTTTTAAAAAAAACGTATAAAATACTATTAGTGGTATGAAACAATAGAAAAAGGTTTTTTATGCCATTCCTTCTGCTATAATTTGAAGTTTTTCGTTTTTAAAATCCATAAGCTGTAACAATAAAAAAATTATCTTCTGTATCATATTGTGAGTTAAATCTTAAAAATACAATGTTTTTTTTCCCTGTTCTTGATAGCTGTTTTATTTGTTTATAAAATTACATAATAAGCGTTATGTGAAGAAAAAAAGGTTTTTTTTTGTTTTTAAAGATAATTGATTACGAATTATATGCTTAACTATTTAAAGATAAATATTTAATTGCATAAAAATATTTTTACTTATAAATAGGTTTGAATATTACTCGTTAGATTTTTATATGCTTAACTATTTAAAAACAATTTTTTTGTTTTACTATATATACTTTTATAGATTCTTCTCTGATATTTTAAAAGACTGAGTTTATTCATATGCGTTATAGTTTTTTTGCGTCATTTAATTAACATCAAAAAATATTAATTTCCAGAGAAACCTCTTCTATATGAACTATTTTATTATTTTATACTTTATTTTATTTGATTTGAATAGCGTAATATAATGTTTTTATATTTATTCTCTAATCGATATGCCTATTACATTATGATAAATTTTGTATACTTTTTCTGTTTTTATATAAATGAAATCAAAAACGATATGTTATATTAGAATTTATTTATATGTGTTTATATAAATTAATATATTTATTGGTTTTTTGTGCAAATCGATAAAACCTAGAAAATTTATTATTATATTTTAAAACAATTTTATGGCTGTTTGGTCCTCCTTTTTTATAAATGACTAAATATTTTTTTATTTATCTTCCATTTTTTAATAAATCTAATAGTTAGCTATTCAAATGTGAACATAAATTTTATATTTCTAGATTTAAAAATTCATGGTTTTATCCACTCAAATTATTAAATTGCCAAGCATTTACTGTTTCAAGTGAATATTATAGTAGAATTTTCATATTTTTAGAATTATATACAAGAATTATGATATATTCCGAAGATATTTGTTTTATAATGATTTTAGACGTGGGTTAAATATAATCGATTTTGAAATTTTTTTTTGAAATTTTATTTAGATGGATTTTGTCTGAAGGTTCAAATTTTACAATGATTATAGACATGGGTTTTATTTTAATTAATTTGGACTTTTTTTTTATAAAATTTTTTTTTAGCAAGATTCAATCGAAGGTTCAATTATAATAATTATAGACAAGGAAATAAATTAAATATACACTGTAAATTAAATAATTATTTGATATTATTTATATATCAACATTTGCTGTTTTGTTTTTATGTTTTACGTTTTTTCGTTGGATATAATTATTTGCTTACAATAATTCAATTTTGTATTTTAATGTATTAATAATCTTTAGCTTCTATAAGATGTTTTATCGTATATGTTAAATATCCTGTTTTGCTTTATTTTACATATAATAAACTTGATTTATGCATTTTGAATTTTACAAAAGAAAGTATATAAAGGTTTAATATTGTTACTTTATATGAAATTATATTTTATTATTTATATCCCTGCTATTACTAGAATTCTTTTATTTGTATATTTTTTTGTAAAAATTTCGCGATTCTTGAAAAAAATTAAATATTTACTAGAATTGATAAATAGAAATATATGAATCCTTTAATTTTTTAGTTTTTATAAACCTGTGTTATGTTCTCAACAGTTTTCTTTTGCCCTTTATCTAAAAAAGCCGATCTAAAATGGTCATTGATCAAATTTACCCCTTTTCTAGATAAGAAAATTAAATTATACGGTTTTTACCATGATATTTCCGTCTATTTCTCCGAATTTTTGTTTTAAAACTGATATTTTATCCATTGAGTTTATAAATATGCGTTTTTTTCTGAAAATGGGGCATATTTTTGAAAAAAAAAACAAAGCTCTGTATATCCTTTATCATATTTTCTATTTATGTTTACTTTCTTAATCATCGCTATGATAACATTTAAATCTCAAAGTTCATGTCTTTATATTCTTATGCAATTAAGATCATAAATATATAACTAAATTGTAATAATGCCATTATTTATAGGAGATTTATATGTTTTTAT
>NW_028233057.1:0-29448 GCF_057557595.1 Rhyacophila brunnea
ATAATCACAGTCGGCAATATGAACCAGGCCATTTACTTTACAAACGTCGATTTACCGCTGCTTTATTTTTAAATTAATTTTCTCATCCTCTTCGATAATACAACAACAGTACCTTGAAATATTTTTAAAACCATATAGCAAGAAATTATAAACATCTAAGTTGTGACAACTACGAAAAATACTTAGTAGATAAAAAAATAAAAATATCGATGTTAAAATTTATACACAATGTATTGTATCTGATATCAAAATTTATCAATACAGTTAAAAGGTTCATATTTATGGCAAAATCTTTAAATTATTTATATTAAATCATAAAATGAATAATAACTAGACAACGAATATTTTTTTTGCTTACTTAAAAGCTATAAAGTTGTAATTTTTTTAATCAGTGATAATTTATAATTTCCTAAATCTTTTATAAATGTAGTATCATATCGATCTTTTACATCTATATACAATATACATATTTAAGATGTATGTGTTATATTTTATTATAATAAGAATTCAATTGTTGTTCTATAGTGTATATGCTATGAAAGATAAAGGGTTTCTCTTACTTACCAATTATACCAACTTAGTAAGAATTACAAATGAATCCGATTAAAAAATACAGGTGTGTCTAGATACCTAATATATCATAAAAAATTACTGATAAAGGCAAGATATATATAGAAAAAATAAATGCTTTTTTATTGTATTTTAAAGCTAAGAAAAATCATTCAAACATAAGTACTAGATGGAATACTATATAAATATAATTTCTAATATCATAAAGTTTGCAAATAAAAAATAGAAATATAGATACTTTTAACCATATAATTTATAATTACATACAACTTCGTAAACTTTATTTACTGAACATAAGAACATTCTAAAATTTACTAAAGTTATTCAAGGTAAAAAAATTTAGTTTTCTAACCCCATACTAAATATATATCCGATAAATCAATTAATCAAGTTCTATTTGAAAAAAACATGGATCATCTATATTATTCATAAATATCATTTTTCTATTATTATTTAGAATGAATAAAGTTTATGCATTTTAAAGTATATTTTTGTGTATTTTTTTATATTCTCTATAAAATAAGTCAGAAGTATCTAATAAAGCAATACTTGAAACATAGAAAACCTTTTTGTGTATATATCTTATAAAAAACTTAATTTACGACAACAAAAAAAAGTGAAGTGCGCCTAATACAACTTTCTGCTAAATTAAGACAAGTTTATTATATTATTTATTTTAGAAATAAACTTGTTTATGTTATTTTATATAATAAAAGGGAAATGTATTTTTACAATTACTATTTTATATTTTGTGTGTTCCGTAAATTTTTCCTAAAAATATATCAATTAGAGTTTTATATTCAACTTTTTTCGTAAATGTGCATTATGTATGGAAAATAAAATCGTTTTTTGCGAATATTTAACAGATAAAAAAAAGCAGCATCGACTTTACAACTTCGTATAAAATCACGCTAAAATATGTAAATAAAGTGAATCAATCACATCTTGAAACTATTTTTTTAAGAATAACACATAAAATATAAACTGTATCGAAAATTTTAATTTTATACACAGGCAATCTCGTTATAGATAGGAGTTGGATTAGAAACTGATCTTAAATTCATGTTAATAGACCATTTTAGTTGTTCATAATTATTTCAAAACACCACATATAAACATATTTTCATAAAATTCTTAGAAAATCCGTATTTACGGACACTATTAAGCCTCCATTATTTCTTAAAAATAGGAACACAATAAAATCTGTAAGATAGAGTTGTAATATTAGAAAAAACATAATGTCAGCCATGATATCATGGAAATAGTTAAGAACCCAAAAAAAATGATTTATATAAGCTTGTTGATGTTTGGTATATGTAAATTGTTTTTAATTTTTTTATTTACGAATAATCTATAAATTTTGCATTTTTTTTTGTAAATAATCACAATCTTGTTTTAGGAATGAATTTACGTGCAGCAAATTATAAAAATTCGATTTTTATAATAATTTACCACCATTTGTTATTGGCTTCAAAATGTAAAATATTTTGATTGATCATTATATAGAGATCGAATATATATTTTTGTACATTTTAGCAGTTTTATTCAACGAAAACTTATTGATAATAGCTTTGGTATATTGTGGCAGTTCCCACATTCAAATTTATGCTTATGGTTAACATAAACACGCGATTTTTTCTGTATTATATTTATATTGCGGCATATAATAAGTTTTTTATCAGAAACATTGATAAAAAACACCTATTATACAACAATACGGATATAATTTATATTGCTACTTTTGAAGCAGATGGAAGGCTAGCTTGTATTAAAATAGGAGTAAACTTTATCAAACACATATAATTTTAAATAGAAAATGCCAACTTTATTCTCGTAGCTAAAAAAAATAATTAATTTGACTATATTAATATACAAAAAATCTCAATAAAATTTCTTTGATTTTTAATTACACATGCTTTATTATGATATTAATTAATTTTTAAAATTTGTCATATAATACACAATCCTAAATTTTTTTGTTGCACAGTTTGACTCTACAGCATTAAGACACATTTTTTTTTGGATTTAATATATGTATACTTGTTTATTAATTGGATTGGTTTTAATTTTTTATGGACCGTCTATGATATCCACGCACACGTGATAATTTCTCTTTTATGTAAAATGTATCCATTAGGAACTTTGAGTTGTTTTTTTATTGTTTTCTTTATATTTTAGTTGCTATACTTCAGTAAGAATACAAAAATAATTATAATTATATATGGTCATAACTACCGTCGTTACTTGTATTTTTAAATGTTCATTGTAAGCGTTTCAAGATTTAATTTTTAAATATAAACACATAAATGTAGTGAGCGATGTTCAAATACATTTCGAATTTTTTATGAATATTTCTCGCTATTATAATATTTGAAAGACAGAAAATAAAAAAAAATAGTTAAATTCGAGTTTTTAGTGATAGAAAATGATTAATGCAATACAATCTATATGGACGTTGATATTTTAGAAATATCTATAAACCCTATTTTTATTATTATGCAAATTTTATGATTAGAAGTACTTGTTTACAACATGTGTTGCTATATATGATTGAGTGACATACACTTTCATTTTCTGTTTTATACATTATAAATTACTGTTTTATATTTAACATGTAGAAAAAGCACGTAAATTTAGTTAATTTTTAACTTACATATTTTCACAATGTGTATTTATTCGTTACATAAAAATAATGCAAAATATTGTAAACAGTTTATTAGATATAAAAGAATTCTTTTCTTTATTTATGTGAATTAAGTACTATGTATATTGCTACATTACACATGTATATTTATACTTTATTTATTGTTACTCTCCAAAAATAGCAAAATTATATTAAAATTATTATTGCATTATGTTTTAATAAAAAATTTCTGTTTTATTAGGTCATTTATATATATTTTTTAACTAAAAAATTTCCATTTTGTTATTTGGGGATGTGTAGACAAAATTATTTAGGCAATGTTTTTATGGAAAATTACATATTTATGTCCATCATGATTATTATACATATATTACTAATGGTTTTGAGCCATTAAAGATTTTTAATATGATCAAATTATTACACAAACAAAAAAGATGAATTTATAATGAATTCATAAAATAGATGATTCGATCAAATTTCGAGGATAAAATGAAGAAATTAAAATTATTATAACCCTATAAACCAATAAATTTACCACATCCCTTAGAATTCGGATTGATAGTCTAGAAGCACACATTTCTTAGATTTTTGATATAAATATATATAATTTTTATTGCGAGGAGACTGAAAAGTGTAGGCCTAATGTTTACAGATATATGCATTAAAGAGAGTTTCATGTGTTAAACGGAAGCTTTGTGTACGCGTAAATTACTTATGAAGAAAAATATGGAATGATTTTAAAAAAAGCAGATACCATGTATAGAAAATATATATCGTTAAAACATGATGGTTTATTGTTGTGATTTATATTTTTATAAAAGATGTAATTAAGATGAGGTCTAGAAATCTATAAGATAGAAAAAATATGTCGTTACAGATATGATGGGTGTTTTGTGCCATCAGATTTATATGCATGTAAATTTATGCTTAATGATGGATAAATATTTTGATTTTAATTTATTTGTTTATTGGATGCTATTAAGGAGAATGGTGATTATTACATCATAGAGATAGCCATGTTATACAGGTGAATTTATAAAGATGATTAAGATTAATGTGAAATAGATTCTAGCAATACTGTTTTCTGTATGATATGCGCCAATTAAATTGTAAAGATTTAAAAAAACGAGATTGATATATTTGGGAATAAGATGGTTTTTTATTTCAATTTTTATTTTTGGTTGATTTCATGAAGTTTTCATCTATCATTTGGAAAAATGATATCTAAATAGATTCGATTGTAAACACAAATGATCTCATACAAATTTAATTTCTAAGAATCTTCTGAAGTGTTTTTTAAAGACAATATTGTGTAAATTGGAAAAATCAGAGCCCAATTTATTATTTATTCGTTTGAAGAAATAGATGAATGACATGTGAAGAATTTTAGGTGTTTATGGAATGTATTCATAAGGAAATGATTCAAATGGATAGTTGTTTTAAGTGAAATTTTAGAGAAAGAATAGGACAGAATATGGAGTATAAAACAATAATAAATAATATTATTTATAGTGATAAAATGATGTTTAGAAACTGGACTAAATATTTGGGAAGTTTGAATGCTTTGATGTTACAGTATGAAATATATTGTGATTTAAGTGTTTAAAAGAATGAATGTTATTAATGATGCTAAATAGGTCTGTTTGAGTATAAGTTGACGACGCCTGCATAACGACAGACATACATTGGATTTTAGTAAAGAACAACATAGAAAAATAATCGCGAAATTACTATATTTATAACCACGAGAGTAAATTTTTCTTAAAGAGTGTTGATTCGTCAAGATGGAATGAATTGTGCATGGTTTTCTAAGAATTGTTAAATAGATTAGGTTTAAAAATATACACCGGATTGATCTTAAGATGTTAAATTATGCAAAAAATGTTAGAATACCATAGTTATTAACAATATAATCTGTTTATTTTTGTTGTAAATTTTTATATGGGATATTATCTGGGATGAATTTGCAAATTTATTGTAATAAATAACGTAAAAGAGCGAAATTTTTCATAAAAAGATTTTAGAATAAGAGAGGTTATGTCTGGGCGAAGAAGGCGTATATATTATGTGTAGCGACTTAGCTATAATGTTGTATTTTTTTATGTTTACAATATTAAGGAAAATTTATTGATGGTTTATATTTTTGCGGAATAAGAATAGAAAAATTGTGGCATGCTAAGAAGAAAGATTTGATATGATCATTATAAAGATAACTAAGATATCGATGAGTGTTATTTCTGGAAATGCTGTACATTATGAATACATGATCCTAGAATTTATAAGTTTAAGATCCCAATAACATACATGAACGTTACTTAAGGATTATTCATTTTTTATATACTCAATATAGAACCATAGAAAATAAAATTTACCACTAAAATACTGTTAGAAAACCAGATTTTGATGCTTGTTGTTAGATTGTATGCTAGGATAAGATTAGTGCAGGAATATCATGGCTATACTATTCATGTTTCTATCTTTTTTTTTTAGTTTGATATAAATATTTTTTTATTTGAGTTTATTTAAGAAATTTGCAGTTTAGCGGCGAAACACGTCTGTTTCGGTATATTCCAAAGATTACTTACATAGCTATGCTGTTTTTATAGATTTATCAGTCTTTATGATCTTTAATATTATAATATTTTTTAAAAAGAAATCGTATTTTGTGTAAGGTATCTCATACGTATCGATCTAAAATATAATCGGATTCTTTAAAAAAAATAGTAATAATGTCGAATAATGTGTTGAATCACGTGTGATCGATCCATACCTCATCTTGGCTTCTACAAGATTTCCCAATAGATTAGCTCAAATTTCATGTTCTCAGTAAAGATAGTAGCATAAAATCAATCAGAAAGTGAGAAGGTACAGTAAACAAAAAAAAACAGCCTAAAGTTAGAGATATTCGGAGGATAAGATAAAGATTGCAAAATATCTAATAATGACAAACAAAAGAAAATTATACTCAAAGCTTGCACACGAAGTATGGTTTTTAGTGATCCAAATTTAAAATAAAAAAAACGCAAGTATATAATAAAACATGGTGATTGCTTTTAACATACAACATTTAAATATATATCGTAATTCTTTTCAATTTTAAGTAGCTAAAGTTCACCACCAGCTTAGAATGAATCCATTTGCGATTATTATATACAGGTCAATTTTTACAGTCGCAGTAACAAGCCTATCTATACATGTTGCACATTGGCACGTTTTTTGTATATATTCTTAGATTAAATTAATAATGGTTGCTAGTAGGATGTGTATATTATCCCGTGTAATATAGTGTTTGAATGTTTTTTTTTTGCCTTTACATTATTTATACAAGACAAAGTTATATCGAGAACAATTTTATTTTCTATTATAAATGACTAAATTATTATTTAGTATAGCCGTAAGAATCATAATAGCACAATTAATATAATATATGAAGAAAAAATAATGACTATGTTGATGTATATGTGGATCAAATTTTTGATAAAATTTTATTTAGTAGAATTAAGGATACAGTAGCCAAATTTTAATGTAATTATAAGTGATCCATATAAACACAAAGTTTAAAAAAGTGTCAATATAGTCAACGAAACTAATTGGATTTGTATTTCAAATATTTTTATGACAAAAAACAACAATTTATTTTATTTTCGCGCGATATATCATTCTTTTCTATATTCGACTCTTGTTATATGTTTTAAAGATGGATAAAAAATATTTTTATGAAATTTGATTTGTCTTTTACAATCGATATGATATTGTATATTTTTTTAATACTCTTATCGATTCTCAACAGCCCGCAGAATCTTTAATTTTGCATTCTTTTATGTAAAAATGAAGTGATTATAAGCAAGTATATTATTTTTTCAATACATTTATTAAAATAATTGTATTTTTTATTCTCAAGTCTACCTTGGTTAATCTCTCGTGCGCAAATCGTAACTATACTTTATGCTATTTTTTCCTTTTTTGTCTTCTTCGTTGCCTATCCTTTCTTCAAGACCACTTTAATTAAGAGGCTTTTCTAAATACGCAAGTTTGTTGTGTGCTTCAATCTGGTATTTTGGTAAATATATTATAATAACAGAAGGCAATTATTGACATCTTAAGCTTTAACAACATACAAAAATTGGATTGAGGAAGAATTTTGACCTAATAAGTCTTGGAATAAGAGTGCACATTGAGGAAGATTGTAAGAAAATTTTATCATTTTATGATCATCTACATCTGTTCTATAGGGAAATCATAAGTTTTGCTTGGACAAAAATAAAAAGCATGCGAATAAATTTTATCATAAATTAAAATCAATTTAATAAGCATGAAATTCATAATATGAACAATGCACACAATAAGATCAAACTACATGCAAAAATATATATCAAAGATATACATGGAATTATAAATATTTATCGATGTCGTTACAGTATTTTTAAATTCATCGCAATACGCTCAAGATTTTTAGAAAAACATTTTACCATAGTATATTTCTTAGCCGTAATATGTTCTCCTGAAGACATAGCTAGATTTATAAAGTTGTTGCTGTGTATCAATTCAATTTTACAAACTTCTCAGAGGCAAAAATTGTTGTCTTTTTAAAATGATAGGAATATTAATCATTATAAACTAAAGATTAAACAATTGATTTTTACAGAAGAACTTAATTTATGGAAAAAATTACAAAAGAATTTAAAACGAAATTTATTTAAATATCCGTATATTTAACTCTCATATTCAGTCGAAATTTGGACAGAGCCTCCGGCCTAAGTATCATCCAAATTTGTATCTAGGACCCATTCTGGTGACCCATCATATCTTTTATCCTCCACAACGTTCTTCTTTCAGCCACATCCTCTTTCTTTTTTTTATAACAATATGACACACATCGCATGCCAATTACACACAAAAAACTAAGCCATACATAGGATCCCTGTTCACTTTGTGTCATTTTTCCTGGAAGGTACAGGAAATCATATTTTTCTCTTGGCGAATGATTTAGATTTCTTGTCGTAAATTCACATTAAAGGGCATTAAAATTTATGATAAAAAGAGAGATTATAAGAAACATTATATTTATTGTGTTTGAAATTAATTTTTTCTTGTGATAGGATAAGCAAACACCCAGTGTATACAATAAATATCTATATTAATTAAACAGAAAATAAATAAATAAAGTATATAACAATATAATACATTTTAAAGAGGTATCATACCAATTAGAATATTGTAAATATATTTAAGGCAAAAGTACCACAAAATTAGATAATTATATATTGTTTGTATTGATACATTGTGTCATTATACTTTAACAGTACCAATAGAAATATTTATATCATACATATATCATTGTTATAAAATATAGCAAATGGTACATCGTTTAATGGTCATAAAAAACTTGATTTATTACAATTCTTATTTTTAGCTTATATTTTCGGTTAACATATCTTTATGATATGCTAATTCTAAAATAGCAAATGGATAATAATAATATAGCAGAAAAAAACAAAATTACACAAAAGTAAAAAAAGAAGAATATACTTCAATAAAACTTAAACTTTAATGAATATGATATAAATCCCTAGTAAATGTCAATCATGTAGCGATTCGAATATTCGAGTTGTTTCTTGCATCAAAACACTTTAATATAACATGAAAACAAATTTAAGATCAATAATACAATCTAAACACCTTAGAATAGTAAACACGATAATAATATATTTTCCTACAAAACGACGCAAAAATATCCAAACTTCATACAAATATTTTACCATCATGATTATTCTCAACTTAATAGATAGCTCGTGAAAGCAGCGTAAAACAGAAATTAAAATGTTTATTTGATAAAACTGAAAATATATATAAATTTTTACTTACTGATCCTGTATATTCAATTCACATGGTTGATTGTGTATTTATCACAGCTTAAATACGCCCTTTGACTAAGAATTCAAAATCTCAGATATAATTGCAAAGATTTTATTTTAATGTTCTTAAGTATATTTATTGTAATCGGCTTTACCAAAAAAGGGTCTTATTAATTTATAAAACAAAATAATTTTTCAATTTCATGGGTTAATTTACATAATTTAGAAATTTAAAGCACAAAAATATACATACCTAACATTTTTAAGTTTACACTACCCAGGGTTATAATAGTATTCTATGGTTTAATTGTACATTATAAAATCGTTTTTTTACGAAAATAAATTCATTTGTGATACTATATAGACAATCACTTGTAATTTGTGTATTCTTATACCCGGATAGAACTATATAATGGGGTATGTACTTGCCTCTCATCTCGGAGGCTTATATTTACAAAAAAACATGCCTCGCTAAATGTAATATAAGCGCAAATCCGTGGTGTTTTAAATATATCCTCGAATGATTTAGTATTATTCTTTAGTTATAAAATATTTATTACTGTCAGGTGACTGTTTATAATCCAAAAAATGAATCTTGTGATTTCTATATTTTTACTTTTTCCAATTTTGGATTCATTGAATCTCATACATGTAATACCAACGTATTTGAAACAAATAATTTGAGTATAAAAGGCAAAAAAAAAATCCGAATGGCTAGAAAAGGAGTTAAGTTGAGGGGTAAATAATAAAGATAGGTAAATAAAGGAGATAAGGATATAACAAGGCTAAAAATGAGAGGTACAATATTTGACCAACTAAAATTGCCAGCTTTATACATATAGACTAAAATACTATATTTCTTATGCGCAAAAATTTATCGCTTCTCGACTTATGACTGCAGAATTGTTCTTGTTCTTGCTTCAAATTGCAAAAATCGGCATCAAAGAAGTATCATAAATGCTATTTGTATCCAAGAATTATTTAAATAAAAGGTGTTTTACATAATATACGCAATTATGACATGATGAGACCATTAGAACAATCTTTATTGTTTTGTCTTCGGTAGTAAAATATCTTTGCTTTATACAAACACATTTAAAAATTCCCAGATTTGTTATAAATAGATTAATTGCATGTTGTTTTTCATTTGTGGATGCCAATTTTAAATTTTATATATCATGTAAAAAATTGGTCTCGTTTTGGTTTTAAAATATGTATACTCATTTCAATTTATACAATTAAGTCAAAAAGTTGTGCATATGCAATTACGTTTTTAATAAAAAAATTCAGCAATATAATTTTGTTTCTGAATTTTTATATATGCTGTGAATAATCCTTTAAAATGCAAAAATTTCGTTTTTTTGTGAAAAACTGTTTAGAAAAGATATAAGCATGTATTCTAATGGAATGTGACCAGAATCACATAAAGAAAAAAAGTAAAAAATAATAGGACCCTTAAACTTTTTACAGAATTCTCGGATGAAAATACAATAAATTTAATACGTATGTCATCGTTTGTCTGACCAATTTTTATATTTTTCTGTTGATGTATGAAAGATAATTATACATAGAAAAGCCACTAAAATAAAGAAAAAAATAGTAGCCTAAATCCACACATAAAGTTTCAGAAACAAGAAAAGGACACTATCTATGTTTTTCTCAGTATTTAGCAGTTAAAAAAGATTGTTTTCATATAAAATAGTTTTCTATTCTAAGAAAAAAAAATCCCCTTTTTTTGCGATGTTCATAAAATTATAACGAAAATCGCAAATAATATGTCATATGAATTAAAAAAAACACTTCTTTATGATTTTGATATTATTGAAGCATTAAAGTCTTCTTTTTTAAACAAACTTGGCTCGGTCTTAGGTTTTTTTTTCGAAACAGAAATAGATATGGCAACACATAAAACTTAAAATCGACGAAAATCGAAAAATTCACCTTTTCTGAATAATTAAACAAATCAAAACATATTTACAGATATTCGCCATGGCTAAGAGAGTACACAAAATATCTGTTATAATGCAAAAAAAAACTTAATATAGCTAATTTCATGGTATAATATATCCTAAAAAATGATTTTTCTTTTAAATAACTTCAAATATCGTATTTTTCATGCCAATATTATCATTGTCGTAGTTTTTATATGCTAGCGGACATATTCAACTGAACTTATTCGGCTTTTCAGGTGACTCAACTTAGCTAAAAGTATAAAAAAAAACGTAAAAAAGACAAAGACGACGTTTCTTTGCACGAAAGATATCCAAAATATGTTTTTTCTCTTCCATCGGAGACATCTTTTTCTTCAATAGAGCATAAAAAATATATTATATAACATAACACATAAAATATTTATAAAAAAAATCAACTATTATCATAAATTTATCACGGAATAAGCTGTTTATTTTAACATACGGGATTTACTTATAACCAGAAAGAAGAAAAATTTTATATATAAAAGATAATAAAACAAAAAAAGCTTCTTAAAATGTGAGAATGAAAGAATAAAAATCAATAAAATTACAGATTACGCTATTTAAAATCGAAAAAAACGATATAATTTTATTAAAAAAGAACTAATACTATTAGAAATCATACTATAGTAGTTATAGAACTAAAAGTTTTTTTAATAACCAAATAAAAGGTTATGACAATAGAAGATGATATTTTTCGTTTTTTAAACATTTATACGTTTTTATACATTTTGTATCTCTTTTAATAAACTTGTCAATTTTTTGTTATAAATGTATAAACATATAAACTTTATCTATTTTACCAGCTTTTTTCTATATGTGCAAAAGAAAAAATAATAATTTCTTAACAAACGAATCTTAAACAGAGAAATAATAGAATGAAAGAAATTTGCATAATATAACTCTCAAATATAATTTTATTATCACTTTTTTTTATAAATACTCTAACGGTATAAAAATATTTATGCGAAAAAGATTATAAAGAATAAACAATGAGAAGTTCTTTAAAGTTAGAAAATCCAGTATAATGTATATTATAGACATGTATATATATTATTGATAATTATGTCAATCTAATGAATTTATTGGAGATTCATTAACTGATAGATTTAAAATCCAAATTAAATAAATCGAATATTATATACTAAAACATCTATAAATAAAATCTGAAGAGTATTTTCATTTAAAAATTATAAAACCATATTATACCAATTAAATACAAATATTTTGTCTTATTATCGATTAAAAAGTAACATTTTTTTTGTCATTCTCCTCGTATACTAATTTGATTAAAATATACAATTATTTGATTTTATATATAGACAGAGTATGAATTTGCAATACGAAAACAATATTCTGGCTTTTATTTATCAAAACAGATTTTATGCATCGCGTAATACTCTAATATCTCAATATAAAGATAATATATTCTTTAATAGCAAAAACTATCCAAAAAGGCGCAAAAAATTTACATTTTCAAAGAAATGAACATAAAATAGGCAAAATTTCTAAATACAAATTATAAAAAAGAAAGCAATAAGAATTAATTATACTTTTACAGCAAAATAGACAAATAAAAATGGTAAGATATTAATAAAATTATGGAGAAGAGCACGTAAAAAGTATATAATCAAGAAAAAAACAATAAATGATGGAATAGTTACCATAAAAACCAATAAAAAACATAGAAATTAGCGACATATTTACATTTTAGTTGTATTTATATGATATCAATTGCATAAGAATATAGTATTTGTTTTCAAGGATAAAGTTACCAACTTGTAGATTTTCCAATCCATCATATAGATTATATAGGATGAACTCAAAATATAAATATGACGGAGATATATAGTGCTTTGTTCATTTTATGAATATACTCCATATTTTAATAAAAATAACGCGATATTTAAAAACTAAATAAAAAGATAAAACGTAAAAAAATAAAATTTAGTAAATCTAGAGAAAAATCATTGTAAAAACTGAATTACATTTATCTTTGTATCTAGAAAAAGTATAAAAAATGTACGATAATCATTAATGTTCAGTAACATTCCTCGATATATAAAAGAAACCGGTTGAAGAATATCCAACAGGGTTTTAAAAACCAAAAAATATAACGATTCATTTATTTAATTCGTTTAAAGCAGAGATAATATAATTTTTTTTATAAGATTGCACCTTTTAGAGAAAAATAAATATATAAAACCTATTCTAGCATTAGGAGATTTATGGATAATATCATTTAAAGAAACAATATGTACTTTATTAAAAAAAATTAAAAAAATAAAGATTATTATCTATAAAATAGAGCAAAACAGTATTTATTATATAGATTAAACGTCTTATAGAAGCTAAATATTATTAAAATATAGGATTCAAGCTTGAATAAATAGTTAGCAAATAAACATCACAAATCCTTTTATTTCGAATGAAAAACGTATAACATAAAAATAAAACAGCAAATCTTGATTTATAATATCAAATAAATAATATTTAGAGTTTAATATTTACAATGTATATTTTATTCGACCCACGTCTAAAATAATTATAAAATATAAATCTTCGGAGTATACCATAATTCATGAATAAAATTCTATAAATATGAAAATTCTACTATAATATTCACTTGAAACAGTAAATGCTTGGCAATTTAATAATTTATGTGGATAAAACCTTGAATTTTTAATTCTAGAAATGTAAAATTTATGTTCACATTTGAATGGCTAACTATTAAATTTTTAGAAAATGAAAGATAATTAAATATATAAAGCTTCATTTATAAAAAAAAGAGGACCGAATGCACATAAAATAGTTTTAAAATATAATAATAAATTTTCTAGTTTTCATCAATTTGTACAAAAAACCAAGATATTATTTATATTTACACATAGAAATGAATTCTAAAATAATATTCGATTTTTGATTTTATTGATATAAAAACAGGAAACAGTATACAGAATTCATCAAATAAGAAATAGTTATATCGATTAAAAATGGTAAAAACAATCTTTTACCAACAATAGATCAAAATAATATTTAATGTACATTTAAGACATATTAAACAGTTCATCAGTATAGCATGTATAAAAATTTATGATTTAACATGTAAAGAGGTTTTTCTAGAAATATAGATCCGATTTTTTTGTTTTTTAAAAGATAGATAACAACCTTTTATGCATACGAATATACACAGTCTTTTAAAATAACAAGATAGAATCTATAAGGCATACATAGTCAAACATACGAAGATTCGTTTGAAATAGTTAAAAATACAATAATCTATTTAGTAATATTCAAACTTTTTTATTAAGAAAAAAAATAGGAGTTAGATACTATTATACAATTAAATATAAATTTTGAGATAGTTGTACATGTAAATCGAAATAAATTATTTTTGACAACGAAAAAAAAAACTTATTTATTCTGGCTTGACTTAGAAAGCGATTTATAAAGAAATAAAACACGATCAGCATAAACAGGAAAAAAACATTATCTTTTCGATGTTTTTTTACAATACGATACAATAGATAAACTTTTTTTTATTATTCATGGATTTAAAAAAAAAAGCTTCGATATTTAGCAAAAAAAAAACCCTTTATATACATTTTGTATAAAACTACGAGATTATTTATGTTTCAATATTTCTTTAAACCAAAGATATGTATTTTTTGCAACAAATAGAATAGAATTTCACATCACGAATTGATATAAGCTTTTGATGTATAAGATACACACTCGTATTTACTTTTGTAAACATTTTATTCTATTAGCAATAAAAATAAAAAACATCATATATACTACAATTTAAATAATAAAAATTATATAAAATCCAGATTTTTAGCTGCCAAGAAAAGACGAAAAACGTAAATAATGCTTTTTCGATATAATATTATAATTTTTGAAAATTTAAAGAAATTTTAAGCAAAAGAGTGGTTGAATCTTGCAATTAAATGACTTATTTATGTTATATTTATGCGATCTGGCATAGATTTGGATGTTTTTTTTTATTTGAAAATAAGTGAAAAAGGCTATTGAGTTTGTAAAATATGTCAACGATTTTTATTTTATTCACTAAAATTAACGATATTTAAAGAAAATTAAATGATTAATGAACATATGAGTCAGTAATATATATAAATCGTAATAAAAGATTGCAAAAAACCGACATAAACATGTGATAAATATAATAATAGATTATTATATACAAATTATAATATTTTTTGTTTATAAATACACAAATCCAATGGAATGTAATTTATATTTACTTTGCACTGCGTATTTTATATAAATGTTCATTATTTTTGTATTATTATTTATTTTTTAAACATGAAAAATATAAAAATATGGCTAGTTACTATTTTATCATATAGATAATACATTATAAATAAATTTAATATGGCAAAAAACAGAAAATGAATCTACTTAAATATAGTGATAATCATAAAAATGTCATTTCAATCATTTACATTAGACAATGTATTTAACTAACACTGTATTCTAAAATGTACATTTTTTCTTTATCGTAGCTGAACTTTTTAGCACCTTTTGAATTTTTTTAGCAGTATTTTGTGAAAAATGTATAATTTATGATCACGAAACCTATATTAGGTAATCTGCGGCAGTTCAATCCAATAAAAAATCTTTTTTCTTTTAGCTACTTACAGAATAAGCACCTTTTATAGCTGCTTGGGCGACTATATATATCAAATAGCATATAAATCTTGGAATAGCTTTGCAAAAATACCTTTCAGCAGATTAGAAATCATAAAATTTGGTTTTTTTTAAACTTTAGCAGGCAGATTGAAACTCAAAATCATGCCTTTTTTACTGAAATATATTATCTAAGAGTGTGTATAGTTTACATAAATTCCTATATTCAGTAATATTTCTATCTCAATGTTATAAGATATCAATCAAGTTAGTATTTTAGATGATTAGAATTACAAAAAAATTTCATATAATTGAAAAAAAAAGAAAAAAAAAACAACTATCTTGTTTTACCAGATAAAAATAAAAGCTAAAACTATTGTTCAAATCATAAAAATTACTGAGTTTAGTATTATCCACCCTTTTTTTCGTATATAAGAAACGTACTTAAAAAATCCTATTTAAAAGACATCAAAGTCAATTAAATGATATCAAAATCTTTTTTTAAAATAAAATATTTTAATAAGATAAATAAATATATTCAATATTTTATGTAATTGATCATTAAAAGAAAAAAAAATAATAGGACCCTTAAACTTTCTACTAAAATCCCAAATCAAAATACATCAAGCATAATCTATATCGATTTATAATTCAAAACATATTTTTTCGATTTGGCGTATATGATAGTTATTATCACACAAAAAACCCACTAAAATAAAGAAAAAAAATAGTCGACATAATCCACACATAAAAGTTTCAGAAACAAGAAAAAAATAAAATATATGATTTTCTGCGTATTTTGCGTTTCTATAAGATAATCAGCATAAGAAAACTTAATTTTATTATAAGAAAAAATATCCCTTTTTTTGTGATATATATAAATTAATAAAAAAATCGCAGATAATGAGAAATATGAGATAGCCAGAATGTGTTTGTTAGCTTATCTAAATATGATCAGCAAGTAAAAATTGGTTTTTTTACCAAACAGGCCTTGGCTCTAGGTTTTTTTTAAGACTGAAAAAAATATGGCAACACATAAAACTTGGAATTGACCAAAAAATCAATAAATTCACCTGATCTGAATAACAAAACAAATGTACAAATATTCGCTATGTCTAGTAGAATATATAAATATCCATTATAAGGCAAAAAAATCTTGAATATAACCAAGTTGGTTATGGCTATATATCCACAAAAAGATGATTTTTATATATTCCAACTATAGATAATGTATTTATCATGTCATAAATTATCATTGTAGGATTTCTTTCTATGCTAGCAGACATATTTATCACCCCTTATTCGGCTATTCAGCGACAAGATTCAGCTAAAAGTTGTAAAATTTTGTTTAAAATACAATTTTTATTTCTTTTTGCCTTAAAAAAGATCCATAATATGGTTTTTCTCTTCTCGCTGCAGACATATTATATTTAAATAGGATAGAAAATCGATAATATAACATGTCACATGAAATATTTATAATAAAATTGAATATTATCATAAAAAAGCTGTTTTTTTTAGCATAAAGGTTTTATATTTACAATCAGAAAATCTAAAAACCGTCTATAAAAATAAAAAAAAAACCAAAAGATTGGCAGCAATATGAGAATTAAGCCACAAAAATTAAAGCACATAACAATTTATATAAAGTAAAATAAGACAATCAAACATAAATTTCTATCAGAGACGTAATTTTTATAACAATATTCTTATATTAGTGCATTAAACCGAAAATATTTACTAAAAATAATAATATCCGGTGTCGAAAATAGAAAAATATATCTTTTGTATTTTCAATCTATTTATATGTTACTTCAAAATTTCATTTTATTATAAGATAAAATCAATAAATTTTATATTATTAATTACTAAACACTAAAACTATTTCGATTTGACCAGTATATTTCTATATATATATATGAAAAATAAAATAAAAACGTAAAAAGATAATAATTTCTTAACAAGAGAATCTTAAAGAAAAAATAAATAGGAAATAGATAAGTATATTATAAAAAACATAAAAATAGTCATATTATTGCTTTTTTAATAAATAATCTTAACAATATAAAAAATTTATGGTTTTAAATATTATAAAGAACAATTAATTAGAAGATCTTACTAAGCCAGAAAATCTAGTTTGATGCATATTATAGACTTATATATGTATTATTATAATAATTTGAGCCAATATTAACAATTTTATGGTGATTTATAAATTTATAGATTCTGAATGAAAATTTAAATAAAATTAGAAGAATATTTTATTATAAATAATTAATAAAAAAGTACAATTTGCCGTAAAAAAATGGGTTAAAAATGTTCTTCTTTGCAGTTATTCTTTCTCATAATCCAATTATAATTAAAAATCGAATGATTTGATAACAGCATTTGGTATCCAGGAAGTTCTAATTTCAAATAAAAAAACGATACTTCAGCATAAAATTTTATTAAAGTGTTGTTTACTTAAATTGCGTAATTTTCGAATATTTCAATCCAAAGATAATATATTCAATTATAACAAAAAAACCTTAACAAGATGAATATATTTTTTCTTTTTAATACACTGAAACAAGCATCATATAAAATTTTAAAAGAATATAAAGGAGAAAAAAAAAGTATTTATATAGCTATTACAAGAATAAAGTAAATTATTAACTACTTTATGGATTTATTGATCGTAAAAAGTAAAGAATCAAAAAAAAACTACAAAAATGATAGTATTTTTACCATTGAAAAAGATAAAAACATGAAAATATCCTATAAATGATAGCATTATCTCTATTAAGTTTAATTTTTATATTCTTAATTGCATAAGAATATAAAGACATTAACTTTCAGATTTTAATGTTATCATAGAGATGATTAAGAAGATAAACTAAAATAGAAAATATGAAAAAGGATATACAGTGCTTTGTTTTTTTTTCGAATATATGTCATATTTTCAGGAAAAAACGCATAATTAAAAACAAATGTAATAGAATATCAATTTTATAGAAAAAATTTCGGTAAAATAGAGAGAAATACCATGGTAAAATTTTTTATTATTATTTTCTTATCTAGAAAAAGGGATAAATACGATCAATGATCATTTTTGATCAGTTGTGTTTCATTATATTCAAAAGAAACCTGTTGAGAATATAACACAGGTTTATAAAAACTAAAAAATTACACGATTCATATATTTCTATTTATCAATTCTAGTAAATATATAATTTTTTTATAAGAATCGCGCTTTATTACAAAAAATAAATAAATGAAAGAAAGATATTCTAGTATTAGCAGTGATATTTATAATAAATTATAGTTTCATACAAAGTAACAATATTTAATCTTTATCTGAATTCTTATTAAAAATTCAAAAATCAAGAATATTATATGTAAAATATAGCAAAACAAATATTGATTATATAAGATTGAACTACTTATAGAAGCGAAAGATAATTAATATATTAAGATTCAAATTTACATATATACTTAGCAAATAATTATCACAAATACTTTTATATCCAACGAAAAACGTAAAACATGAAAACAAAACAGCTAATGTTGATATAGAATATCAAATAATCATTTAATTTGCAGTGTATATTTAATTTATTTCCTTGTCTATAATTATTATAAAATTTTAACTTTCGATTAAATCAGGCAAAAAAAAAGTCCAAAATGATTTTATTTAACCCATGTCTATAATCATTGTAAAATTTGAACCTTCAGACACAATCCATCTAAATAAAATTTCAAAAATAAAATTATTTAACCCACATCAAAAATCATTATAAAATATAAATCTTCGGAATATATCATAATTCGGGAATAGTAATCCAATAATATGAAAATTCCACCATAATATCTTTGTAAAACAGCAATGTATATCAATCCAAAATTTTCGTCGTTTTTGTGCATAAAAATATCAATTTTCAAATCTAGAAATTTAAATTATATGTTCACATGTGAAAATATATATATTAGATTTTTATAAAATAGAAGATAATAAAATTGAAAAAAGTGGAACAAATACACATAAAATTGTTTCAAAATTTAATAATCTTTATACTTTTATCGATTTTCAAAAAACACAATAAATTTATTCATTTATCTTAACAAATAAAATAAATCCTAAAATGGTTTTTGGTATTTGATTTTATTTGAATAAAACAGAAAAAGTATACAAAATTTATCATAATGGAATAGTAATATCGATTTGAGAATATATATAAAAACAGTATATTACACATTTCAATTCAAAATAATAAAGTATAATATAATAAAATTGTACATATATAAGAGGTTTCGCTAAAAATCATTACTGTTTGATGTTATTTAAATGACGAAAAAAACTATTACGCATATCAATAAAATCAATCTTAAAAAATACAGAGATAGATTCTAAAAAGGTACTTATGGTAAAAAAAATCGTTTTTAAATAGTTAAACATATTAAAATTTATCGCGTGATATTCAAACTTAGCTATAAGAAAGAAAATAGAAGTGAAGATATTATTATGCAATTTAATATATCTTGAAATAGTTAAACATATAATTCGAACAAAATTATCTATAAAAATGCAAAAAAAACCTTCATTTATTTTGACAAGACTTAGAAAGCGATTTATAAAGAAATAAAACACAGTTAAAAAATAGGGAAAAAAGTATTGCATTTTCGATGTTTAACTCTGAATACGATACAGAAGATAAGTTTTTATTGTTACTGTTCATGGATTTTAAAAAAGAAAAACTTCAAATTATAGCAGAAGGAATTGCAAAAAAACCTTTTTTATATTGTTTAATATAACTAATATGATTTTATACGGTTTTTTAAAACACAGATATGTGATTGTTATATTTCAATCGAATGGATTTAACATCACAAATAGATGCCAACTTTTAATATATATACAAAGCATCAGAACTTATTTGTGTAAACTTATGTAAATAATTCATTATATTAAACCTAATATAGAAAATATCACAAATAAAACAACTTGAATCGTGTGAATTATATACAATCGGGATTTTATGTTGTCGAGAAAAGACGAAAAAGGTGTTCATTACGTTTAGAAATAATTTTAGAATATTTGGCTGTGAAAACAATCTTATAATCGAAGTGTGAATATATCTTGCGATTATATCACTTAAGTATGTTTTATTTTGTAATCTAGAACAGATTTTGATGTTTTTGCTAAACAAAAAAGTGAAAAAAGGCTTTTTAATTTGTAAAAAAAATCAATGGCTATCTATTTTATTACTAAAACTGAAAGATTTACAATATATATTAACTAGATATTTATAAACATGATAAGAAATAATATCATAAACGAGTGATAAATATAATAATAGAGTCGCCCCTACCCTAGAAGGGCGACTCTATTGTTGTGTTCATTGCATCGTAATTAAAGAAAGAGAAATCTATTATTTTTATAGAACCATCAAACATAGATTATCATATATAAATTGTCGAATATTTTGCTAAAAAATACACTTTTTACAATAAAATCAAGTATTTATTTATTTTGCACTTGATATCAGAGCAATATGTATATTATTTCTGTATGTATATATACTTTTTAAACATGACAAATAAAATAAAAAGGCTAACTACTTTTTTATTATATGATAAATGCATTATAAATAAATGTTATTTGAAAAAAACAGAAAATAAAACTATATATAACTAGCATTCATCAAAAAAATGCTAATTTATATTATTATATATTAAAGAAATAGTATTTAACAAACACTGTATTCTAAAATAGACATTTTTTCTTTATCCTAGCTGAACTATTTTACAATTTATGATTAGTTTTGACACAATTTGATATTTTTCTACTATTATAGTATATTTTACATTAGATATTTTAATTTGCGCTGGTTAAATATCAAAAAAATCCTTTTTCTTTTAGCTATCTAACAGAATTAGCACCTCTTTATAGTATTTTGGGCACTATATGTATCAAATAGCATATAACTCACCTGACTGGTAAATAAAAAATACCTTTATCAATCTATAATTCATTAAATCCGTTGTTTGTTTAACTTTAGCAAGCAGATTTAAACTCAAAAATATGCCTATTTACCGAAGTGTAACATCGATGAGTCTGAAGAATGTACAAAAAATACTAAATTTAGTTTTAATTATATCTCAGTGTTATAACAAATCGAAAAATTTAGTATTTTAGATGATTAGGAATATAAAAAAAATTAAAAAAAAAAGAAGAAAAAAAACATTATTATTCATTAACTTAATAAATTTAAAAGCTCTCTTTTAATTTAACACATAAAAATTACCTATTATAGCATTATCCACCTTTTATTTCCGTACATAAGAAACATGCCTAAAATATAATATAAATGTACATCGAAGTCAATAAAATAAAAAAAGACAATATAATTATAGATTACTGTTTTTATAAGATATAAATATATGTTAAATAGAATATATAATTGATTTTGCAAAAAAGAAAAAAATAATAGGACCCTTTAACTTTTTACAGAATTCTCGGATAAAAATAGAATAAATTTAATATGTATGTCATCGTTTGTCAAACCAATTTTTATATTTTTTTTATTGTAGGAAAGATAATTATACATAGAAAAGCCACTAAAAAGAAGAAAAAAAATAGTAGCCTAAATCCACACATAAAAGTTTCAGAAACAAGAAAAGGACACTATCTATGTTTTTCTCAGCATTTAGCAGTTAAAAAAGATTGTTTTCATATAAAATAGTTTTCTATTCTAAGAAAAAAAAATCCCCTTTTTTTGCGATGTTCATAAAATTATAACGAAAATCGCAAATAATATGTCATATGAATTGAAAAAAACACTTCTTTATAATTTTGATATTATTGAAGCATTAAAGTCTTCTTTTTTAAACAAACTTGGCTCGGTCTTAGGTTTTTTTTTCGAAAGAGAAATAGATATGGCAACACATAAAACTTGAAATTGACCGAAAAATCAATATTTTCACCTTTTCTGAATAATATAACAAATCAAAACATATTTACAGATATTCTCCATGGCTAAGAGAGCACACAAAATATCAGTTATAATGCAAAAAAAAACACAATATAACTAATCCCGTGGCTAGATATATCTTAAAAAAATGATTTTTCTTCATCATAAACGTCTTACATCATATTTATCATACCAATATTATCATTGTCGTGTTTTTTCTTCGCCAGCGGACATATTCAACTTAACTTATTCGGCTTTTCAGGTGACTCAATCCAGCTAAAAGTATAAAAATAAATGTTAAAAAAACAAAAAAGACGTTTCTTTGCACGAAAGATATCCGAAATATGTTTTTTATCTTCCATCACAGACATTTTTTGCTTCAATAGAGCATAAAAAATTAATTATATAACATAACAAATAAAATATTTATAAAAAAAATCTACTATTATCATTAATTTATCACGTAATAAACTATTTATTTTAGCATACAGGTTTCTTATATAACCAGAAAGAAGAAAAATTATATATATAAAAGATAATAAAACAAATTAAGCTTCTTAAAATGTGAAAATGAAAGAATAAAAATCAATAAAATTACAGATTACGCTATTTAAAATCGAAAAAAACGACAACATTTTATTAAAAAAGAACTAATACTATTAGAAATCATACTATAGTAGTGCCTAGAACTAAAATTAATTATAAAATTAAAAAAAAGATTATGAAAATAGAAGATAATGTCTTTTGTTTTTTCAAATAATTTCTACTTTTTTATACATTTTTGTATCTCTTTATATAAAATTGTCAATTTTATGTTATAAATGTATAAACATTCAAACTTTATCGATTTTATAAGTATAATTATATATATGAAAAAGAAAAAAAAAATTACAAAAAAATAATAATTTCTTAACAAAAGAATCTTAAACAGAGAGATAATAAAATGAAAGAAATTTGCTTAATACAACTCTCAAATATACTTTTATTATCACTTTTTAATAAATACTCTAACTGTATGATAATATTTATGGTGCAAAGAATTATGGAGAACAATCAATGAGAAGTTCTTTAAATTAGAAATCCAGTATAATATATATTATAGATATATATTAATTATTGAACACTTATGCCAATCTAATGAATTTATTGGAGATTCATTAATTGATAGATTTAATATCCAAAAAGACGCAAAAAATTTACATTTGTAAAGAAATATACATACAATGTGCAAAACTTATAAAAATTAATAATAAAAAAGAAAGCAATAAGATTTAATAAATCTTTTACAGCAAAATAGACAAATAAAAATGGTAAGATATTAATAAAATTATGGATAAGAGCACGTAAAAAGTATATAATCGTGAAAAAACATTCAAATGATGGAATACTTACCATAAAAACCAATAAAAAACATAGAAATTAGCGACATAGTTACAATGTGGTTGTATTGTATCGATCTAAATTGCATAAGAATATAGTTTGTATTCAAGGATAAAGTTACCAACTTGTAGATTTTCTAATCCAACATATAGATTATATTGGATAAACATAAATTAAAAATATGACGAGGATATAATGTGCATTGTCCATTTTATGAATATATTTCATATTTTAATACTAATAACGCGATATTTAAAAACCAAAGAAAAAGATAAAACGTAAAAAAATAAAATTTAGTGAAATATAGAGAAAAATCATTGTAAAAACTGAATTACATAAATCCTTGTATCTAGAAAAAGTATAAAAAATGTACGATAATCATTAATGTTCAGTAGTATTCCTCGATATATAAAAGAAACCGGTTGAAGAATATCCAACAGGGTTTTAAAAACCAAAAAATATAACGATTCATTTATTTAATTCGTTTAAAGCAGAGATAATATCATTTTTTTATAAGAATTGCACCTTTTAGAGAAAAATAAATATATAAAACCTATTCTAGCATTAGGAGATTTATGGATAATATCATTTAAAGAAACAATATGTACTTTATTATAAAAAATTAAAAAAATAAAGATTATTATCTATAAAATAGAGCAAAACAGTATTTATTATATAGATTAAACGTCTTATAGAAGCTAAATATTATTAAAATATAGGATTCAAGCTTGAATAAATAGTTAGCAAATAAACATCACAAATCCTTTTATTTCGAATGAAAAACGTATAACATAAAAATAAAACAGCAAATCTTGATTTATAATATCAAATAAATAATATTTAGAGTTTAATATTTACAATGTATATTTTATTCGACCCACGTCTAAAATAATTATAAAATATAAATCTTCGGAGTATACCATAATTCATGAATAAAATTCTATAAATATGAAAATTCCACTATAATATTCCAGTGACACAGTAAATGTATGACAATTCAATAATTTATGTGGATAAAACCATGAATTTTTGAATCTAGAAATGTAAAATTTATGTTCACATTTGAATGGCTAACTATTAAATTTTTAGAAAATGAAAGATAATTAAATTAATAAAGCTTCATTTATAAAAAAAAGAGGACCGAATGCACATAAAATAGTTTTAAAATATAATAATAAATTTTCTAGTTTTCATCAATTTGTACAAAAAACCAAGATATTTATTTATATTTACACATAGAAATAAATTCTAAAATAATATTCGATTTTTGATTTTATTTATATAAAAACAGGAACAGTATACAAATTCAGCAATAAAAATAGTTATATCGATTAAAAATGGTAAAAACAATCTTTTACCAACAATAGATCAAAATAATATTTAATGTACATTTAAGACATATTAAACAGTTCATCAGTATAGCATGTATAAAAATTTATGATTTAACATGTAAAGAGGTTTTTCTAGAAATATAGATCCGATTTTTTTGTTTTTTAAAAGATAGATAACAACCTTTTATGCATACGAATATACACAGTCTTTTAAAATAACAAGATAGAATCTATAAGGCATACATAGTCAAACATACGAAGATTCGTTTGAAATAGTTAAAAATACAATAATCTATTTAGTAATATTCAAACTTTTTTATTAAGAAAAAAAATAGGAGTTAGATACTATTATACAATTAAATATAAATTTTGAGATAGTTGTACATGTAAATCGAAATAAATTATTTTTGACAACGAAAAAAAAACTTATTTATTCTGGCTTGACTTAGAAAGCGATTTATAAAGAAATAAAACACGATCAGCATAAACAGGAAAAAAACATTATCTTTTCGATGTTTTTTTACAATACGATACAATAGATAAACTTTTTTTTATTATTCATGGATTTAAAAAAAAAAGCTTCGATATTTAGCAAAAAAAAAACCCTTTATATACATTTTGTATAAAACTACGAGATTATTTATGTTTCAATATTTCTTTAAACCAAAGATATGTATTTTTTGCAACAAATAGAATAGAATTTCACATCACGAATTGATATAAGCTTTTGATGTATAAGATACACACTCGTATTTACTTTTGTAAACATTTTATTCTATTAGCAATAAAAATAAAAAACATCATATATACTACAATTTAAATAATAAAAATTATATAAAATCCAGATTTTTAGCTGCCAAGAAAAGACGAAAAACGTAAATAATGCTTTTTCGATATAATATTATAATTTTTGAAAATTTAAAGAAATTTTAAGCAAAAGAGTGGTTGAATCTTGCAATTAAATGACTTATTTATGTTATATTTATGCGATCTGGCATAGATTTGGATGTTTTTTTTTATTTGAAAATAAGTGAAAAAGGCTATTGAGTTTGTAAAATATGTCAACGATTTTTATTTTATTCACTAAAATTAACGATATTTAAAGAAAATTAAATGATTAATGAACATATGAGTCAGTAATATATATAAATCGTAATAAAAGATTGCAAAAAACCGACATAAACATGTGATAAATATAATAATAGATTATTATATACAAATTATAATATTTTTTGTTTATAAATACACAAATCCAATGGAATGTAATTTATATTTACTTTGCACTGCGTATTTTATATAAATGTTCATTATTTTTGTATTATTATTTATTTTTTAAACATGAAAAATATAAAAATATGGCTAGTTACTATTTTATCATATAGATAATACATTATAAATAAATTTAATATGGCAAAAAACAGAAAATGAATCTACTTAAATATAGTGATAATCATAAAAATGTCATTTCAATCATTTACATTAGACAATGTATTTAACTAACACTGTATTCTAAAATGTACATTTTTTCTTTATCGTAGCTGAACTTTTTAGCACCTTTTGAATTTTTTTAGCAGTATTTTGTGAAAAATGTATAATTTATGATCACGAAACCTATATTAGGTAATCTGCGGCAGTTCAATCCAATAAAAAATCTTTTTTCTTTTAGCTACTTACAGAATAAGCACCTTTTATAGCTGCTTGGGCGACTATATATATCAAATAGCATATAAATCTTGGAATAGCTTTGCAAAAATACCTTTCAGCAGATTAGAAATCATAAAATTTGGTTTTTTTTAAACTTTAGCAGGCAGATTGAAACTCAAAATCATGCCTTTTTTACTGAAATATATTATCTAAGAGTGTGTATAGTTTACATAAATTCCTATATTCAGTAATATTTCTATCTCAATGTTATAAGATATCAATCAAGTTAGTATTTTAGATGATTAGAATTACAAAAAAATTTCATATAATTGAAAAAAAAAGAAAAAAAAAACAACTATCTTGTTTTACCAGATAAAAATAAAAGCTAAAACTATTGTTCAAATCATAAAAATTACTGAGTTTAGTATTATCCACCCTTTTTTTCGTATATAAGAAACGTACTTAAAAAATCCTATTTAAAAGACATCAAAGTCAATTAAATGATATCAAAATCTTTTTTTAAAATAAAATATTTTAATAAGATAAATAAATATATTCAATATTTTATGTAATTGATCATTAAAAGAAAAAAAAATAATAGGACCCTTAAACTTTCTACTAAAATCCCAAATCAAAATACATCAAGCATAATCTATATCGATTTATAATTCAAAACATATTTTTTCGATTTGGCGTATATGATAGTTATTATCACACAAAAAACCCACTAAAATAAAGAAAAAAAATAGTCGACATAATCCACACATAAAAGTTTCAGAAACAAGAAAAAAATAAAATATATGATTTTCTGCGTATTTTGCGTTTCTATAAGATAATCAGCATAAGAAAACTTAATTTTATTATAAGAAAAAATATCCCTTTTTTTGTGATATATATAAATTAATAAAAAAATCGCAGATAATGAGAAATATGAGATAGCCAGAATGTGTTTGTTAGCTTATCTAAATATGATCAGCAAGTAAAAATTGGTTTTTTTACCAAACAGGCCTTGGCTCTAGGTTTTTTTTAAGACTGAAAAAAATATGGCAACACATAAAACTTGGAATTGACCAAAAAATCAATAAATTCACCTGATCTGAATAACAAAACAAATGTACAAATATTCGCTATGTCTAGTAGAATATATAAATATCCATTATAAGGCAAAAAAATCTTGAATATAACCAAGTTGGTTATGGCTATATATCCACAAAAAGATGATTTTTATATATTCCAACTATAGATAATGTATTTATCATGTCATAAATTATCATTGTAGGATTTCTTTCTATGCTAGCAGACATATTTATCACCCCTTATTCGGCTATTCAGCGACAAGATTCAGCTAAAAGTTGTAAAATTTTGTTTAAAATACAATTTTTATTTCTTTTTGCCTTAAAAAAGATCCATAATATGGTTTTTCTCTTCTCGCTGCAGACATATTATATTTAAATAGGATAGAAAATCGATAATATAACATGTCACATGAAATATTTATAATAAAATTGAATATTATCATAAAAAAGCTGTTTTTTTTAGCATAAAGGTTTTATATTTACAATCAGAAAATCTAAAAACCGTCTATAAAAATAAAAAAAAAACCAAAAGATTGGCAGCAATATGAGAATTAAGCCACAAAAATTAAAGCACATAACAATTTATATAAAGTAAAATAAGACAATCAAACATAAATTTCTATCAGAGACGTAATTTTTATAACAATATTCTTATATTAGTGCATTAAACCGAAAATATTTACTAAAAATAATAATATCCGGTGTCGAAAATAGAAAAATATATCTTTTGTATTTTCAATCTATTTATATGTTACTTCAAAATTTCATTTTATTATAAGATAAAATCAATAAATTTTATATTATTAATTACTAAACACTAAAACTATTTCGATTTGACCAGTATATTTCTATATATATATATGAAAAATAAAATAAAAACGTAAAAAGATAATAATTTCTTAACAAGAGAATCTTAAAGAAAAAATAAATAGGAAATAGATAAGTATATTATAAAAAACATAAAAATAGTCATATTATTGCTTTTTTAATAAATAATCTTAACAATATAAAAAATTTATGGTTTTAAATATTATAAAGAACAATTAATTAGAAGATCTTACTAAGCCAGAAAATCTAGTTTGATGCATATTATAGACTTATATATGTATTATTATAATAATTTGAGCCAATATTAACAATTTTATGGTGATTTATAAATTTATAGATTCTGAATGAAAATTTAAATAAAATTAGAAGAATATTTTATTATAAATAATTAATAAAAAAGTACAATTTGCCGTAAAAAAATGGGTTAAAAATGTTCTTCTTTGCAGTTATTCTTTCTCATAATCCAATTATAATTAAAAATCGAATGATTTGATAACAGCATTTGGTATCCAGGAAGTTCTAATTTCAAATAAAAAAACGATACTTC